>NC_138549.1:167544837-167776998 GCF_964273705.1 Natrix helvetica
GTGTCTTTGGAAGAGCCTCCCTTCATCTCCATCTGGAGAAATTTCACCTCAGAAAACCTGATCTGTGTGTGTGATGCTTTATTAACACGGCTTAGTATCCCTCCCTTCTTCCTCCCCAAGTGTGCAGCTAGGACGCTGCAAGCACAAAGATCAAACAATAGAAACTCGGGCAAACGCCTGTGCTTTTCCTCACATTTTTGATGTTTTTTAACCATTTTTTGGGGGGTAGCCTTCAGCTGCCTGGACCGGCTTTGTAAATCCTGCCCATTTCCTTGATGCAGAAATTAATAATAATAAAAAAACTGGCTACACCGCAGTGTGTGTGGCTGTCCCTTTTTCACACCTTTTTGTTAGACTTACTTTTTAAAAGAATATAGAAGAATCAAAAGATGTAGCACCCAAGGAAGCTCTTTTCAAGGAATTGGTGAGGGGAAAGAAGAAATATAAGAGAAAAAAAAATCTTTTTAAACCGAGGCACAGTAGCAGTTCATAGGAATTCACAGGAAACCAAGCTCATGCATTTTATTTCCAAGCCCCTGTGCTTGAGATCAGTTTTTTAAAAAGTGTTTCAGGATGAAAATTATGTTGGTGGAGACACACGCAGCCTCTGATCATCATGTTCATAACTTGAACATTGGGCACTATCTAATAAAATGAAATTCAATGGTGAAAAGAGTAAGGTTCTACATTTAGGCAACAAAAACGGAATGCACAGGTACAGAATAAGTGGTACCTTGCTCAACAGTAGTAACTGTGAGAGGGATCTTGGAGTCCTAGTGGACAACCATTTAAATAGAAGCCAGCCGTGTGCAGCAGCTGCCAAAAAAGCCAACACAGTTCTAGGCTGCATCAACAGAGGGAGAGAATCAAGATCACACGAAGTGTTAATACCACTTTATAATGCCTTGGTAAGGCCACACTTGGAATACTGCATTCAGTTTTGGTCATCACGATGTAGAAAAGATGTGGAGACTCTAGAAAGAGTGCAGAGAAGAGCAACAAAGATGATTAGGGGACTGGAGGCTAAAACATATGAAAAATGGTTGCAGGAACTGGGCCTGGCTAGTTTAATAGAAAGAAGGACCAGGGGAGACATGATAGCAGTCTTCCAATATCTCAGGGGCTGCCACAAAGAGGGAATCAAGCTATTCTCCAAGGCACCTGAGGGTAGAACAAGAAGCAATGGGTGGAAACTAATCAAGGGGAGAAGCAACTTAGAACTGAGGAGAAACTTCCTGACAGTTAGAACAATTAATCAGTGGAACAACGTGCCTCCAGAAATTGTGAATGCCCCAACACTGGAAGTCTTTAAGAAGATGTTGGATAGTCATTTGTCTAAAACAGTATAGGGTTTCCTGCCAAGGCAGGGGGTTGGACTAGAAGACCTCCAAGGTCCCTTCCAACTCTGCTATTGTATTATTGTATTGTATTATTGTATGTACTGTATAACTGGTGAAACAAGGACTCTCAGATTTCATTTCTCTTTTATTTAAACCAATCCCTCCTTCCTGAACACACTGGCACCATTCGAACCACCCACATCATGCAGCCTTGTTCGATACTACGCAAACAATTCAAAGATCAGCCTGAGTAAGCTAGCTGCAGTGCTGAATAAGAACACCCTGGGGTTTTTTTTTTCACAGGCAAGATGCAAATCTTAATTTTTTATGTTACTTTCACCAATGCCCGGGATATATTGGCAAGGTAATTCTGTGGTGATAATTAGGACCCTATGGCAGACTAGAACACCAATTTGAAAAATAAGGGGTAGAAACAGAAGACCTATGGGAACAATGAATCAGTGGAACAGCTTGCCTCCAGAAGCTGTGGGTGCTCCACCATTGGAGGTTTTAAAGAAGAAATTGGACAGCTACTAGCCTGGAATGGTATAGGGCTGTGATGGCAAAACTATGTGGCACGCGAAGCCATTTGTCAGGTCACGCAAGGCATTGCCCTGTCAGATGGTTTTTTGTCCTCTGGAGGCTTTCCCGAAGCGCCCGGAGGGTGAAAAACAGCCCAATATGCAAACTGGAAGTCCGTTCCTGACGGTTTATGCGTCGGGCAGTTTTTCGCCCTCCGGAGGGGCCCACTATTCGGGAACGAACTTCTGGGTTGCCTGCTGGGCTATTTTTCTCCCTCTGGAGGCTTCAGGAGGCTTTCCTGAAGCCTGCGGAGGGCAAAAAATCACCCAACGCGCCTCCCGGTAGTCCGGAGGCTTCAGTGAGGCCTGCACGCATGCGCAGGTGTGTGCATGCATGCGTGGGGGGAGGGCATTGCATTATGAGTGTGGGCACAGGCACGTGTGCCCCCCCTCCGCTCCCCCCCCCGGTTTTCACACGCTCGACAAAACGGTTAGCATCACTGACCTACACCGAAGAATGTTTAATGCTAATTACACTTAAATGAAACTGAGTGAAATATGGTTTAATTCCTGCCGCACCCAATTTTTCACCTCACCTCCTTGTTCAGAACAGCTCCAAGGCATGTTACACCACCATTCGAAAGAGAACTAAAAGTTTGCAAGTCAAGCCATTGAGGAAGTGGCAGCTAAATCTATTTATTTATTTCATAATCAAGGAACCATTAGACAAACGGTTATTTATCAAATCTAGCAGGGGTATGGGGGGAAAATGGTTCCTTGAAATTGCAGAACTTAAGATCTAGAATTTTATAAATGTACGACAGGTATAGCTTAAATCGGTTTTTTCTCCATCTCAGCAACTTGAAGATACGTGGACATCAACTCCCAGAATTCCTCGTGCTGGCTGGAAAATTCTGAGTGTTGGAAGTCCACACATCTTCATGTTATTGAGGTTGAAAAGCATTGCTTCAAACCAGGGGTGCCAAACTCGGTTTCATTGAGGGCCATATCAGGGTTGTGTTTGACCTCAGGGGCCAAGAGGGGGCGTGGCCAGGGTGGGTGTGGCCAGCTCGACATCACTTTCGAGATTCTGTTTTTGGCTGTGACGGACTCCTGCAGCCCTCTGCCAGCAAAAACAAAGCCTCCCACCCCCTGCTCAGTTTTTACTAGCAGAGGCACTGCAGCCTGGTCCTTCACTGTTTTCAGGGAGACCCCGCGGGCGCGATGGGCCAGATCCGGCCTGCGGGTCTTGAGTTTGACACCCCTGCTTTAAACCATCATTTCCTTGCGAACGTCCATCCTTTATTACCTCACGGGAAAAAACTTGAAAACAAAATCCAGGCTATTTCTAAAACCTTTTCCTAACCAAAACAGTTGCATTTAAGGAATCACATTTAAATGTTCCAGATAAGCACGGTTTATATTTTACATGCTGGTTAGGAATCAAGATTCCTGGCTCGGGCTTGTAAAATCCCTCCTACTGACATGAAGGTACAAAATGTGCTCCCCCACAGCTGTTGTATTGTTCAGATATACACACAGGATAGAGGCTGCGTTAAGCCACAAAATGTGGTAGACACAATTGACAATCCGTTATTTATATGAAAAAACACCCCCCCCCCCAATCACTAAGATTCCCTGTGCACCAAACACCACGGAAAAGCATTTTCTGCTGATATATTACTGTTTAAATTTGCTGATGGTTGGGGTCCATATGTCCTATTATATATTTTGTGCCAAGATTACAAGTTGGAATATATTTGATGTCTAATTCCATTAGCGCCCCCACCCCCATGCAAGCAGAGCTGAACACAGCTTTCCTCTATCAAATATTAAAAAGAAATCCAAGAGAAATAACATCCAAGAATACAGGCGTACTTGATAATTTTCCAAATTAAAGAATCTTAAAAGGTGCCAAAGCCGGAGGGAGGTTAAGCAGCTACAGAACATGGAAAACTCCTTCTCTGCAGCAACCCAAATATAATTTATTCTACTGATGGGATCCTGGGATTACTCCGTAGAAATCCGATGGCTGCTTTTATGCCCCTTGGCACAAAAACCGGCAGAGTATATGCGCTTGTCATATTTTTGCGTTTCGAAACATGTACGGTGCATAAAATAGTTTAGGCTGGTACGAACTGCTCATATGAAAAAGCAGTCAAAGGTTATTCTCATTTCACGGAGTTCTCTCACAATATTGCAAGCCCGACTTGTTAAATATGTGTGAAGCAAATATCTCTGTTTTAGCATTTAGAAGAGATGCCAGTCCTAGCTACAATCTGCCTACTTGCTAATCCTTCTGTCCTCAGGAGACAATTATTTTATAGGAAGGTAAAAGTGCCTTCTATCTCAAGCAACAGAAATATTACCTTGTTTTTGCGGGGTTTGCTGTTATGACTGCTTGTTTCAATTTCTCAGAGCAAAGATAATGAGCCCCTTTTTAATATATGCTGTTGTTTGGAGGATTGATTTCCCCCCCAACACTCTTGGAAGTGTGTCTCCAAATTATGGCCTCCTTGCACCTTTCTATAATTAGGTACTTGTTAAAAAATGACAGCATGTGTTTTTTAGATTCTCAAAAGGCAGAAGTGTTAAGAAATCTTATCTTCGCCTCTTATTTAATAAACATCTTGAGTAAATTTCATAGGAGCCTCTACAAGGGATTAATTCAGAATGAGGCTTTAATGTGCTTTTTTCCTCATTTGATGTCGAAGGAAGGTGTTTGTTGATGCTCGCCTCTCCCAAAGGGACTCGTGTACAAATGATACTTTCTTCTAAGTTATTTTGCATCCTGCATTTTCACTGCCAAGAAAACTGCAGGGATTTCATCCAGGCTGTTTATTGGGAATTGACATGGACTTGAAAGCATGCAGCAAATCATTTAAAAAAAATCATTACAATTCTACAGTCTGCTATTAGTTACAAAAAGTGATTGAATAGCCTTATTATTTATATCCCACACTTATTATTATTTTTTATAAATAACTCAAGGTGACCAACGTATTTACCGTAATACTCCTTCCTCCTATTTTCCCCAAAACAGCCACCTTGTGAGGCCATTTGGGTTGAAAGAAAGTGACTGGCCCAGTCACCTAGCCAGCTTTCATACCTATGGCAGGACTAGAATTCACCATCTTCTAGTGGAGAATGGCATGCGTGCCACCTCAAGCCGTTGCCCAACTCAGCGTCATCCCGCATGCGTGCATGCCTCCCGCCTGCCAACTGATTTTCGGGTCTCTGCCACCCATGGGGGAGACGTGCGTCATGCGTGGGGGGCGGGCGTGAGCACGGTGTGCGTGTGGCCCACGGCCCATTTTTGGTCCAAAGAGGCTTCAGGAAGACCTGCAAGCCCCAAAATGGGGCACGGGAGGGGGAGGTCATGCGCATATACGGAAGGGGTGGGTGGGGCACACAAAGGGGGAGTGTCACTCGTGCATTGCATTATGGGTGTGGGCACGTGCACACGCTTTTGGCACGGAAGGAGAGAAAGGTTAGCCATCACTGTTCTAGAGATTGGTTCAAAGTCACCAAGCTGGCTTTTATACTTAAGACTACAATTCACCATCTCCAGGTGACTGGTCCCAAGTCAGCTGACTTTCTTGCCTAAAGCAGGGCTAGAACTCACAATCTCCTGATGAGTGGATCAAAGATACCCAACTGGTTTTTTTTTATAATTTTATTTTTATTTTTAATTTTCAAAACAAACACGACACATCCTTCTTTACATACTGTAGAAAGTGTATCAGTTGGTTACAAAGGACTTTCGTGCATCTCTTCCACAGTCAACAAACATAATTCATATGAACTCAAGTATTTTAACTCAGATATTTATACGTATTACCATCATCATAGCTCCATTTTCATTTGACTATAATTGTTTAAACGTCCTTCATCATAAAATATACCAAGATTTAATACATAACCACATACTGGCATTTCATTTACTATTTCTAAAATCCTCCAATAACACTGAATCCTTATGGCCTATTGTAGCTAAACATCCATAACATTTAATAACAAAGTTTTCTAATCCTTCTTTCCAAATCACTGTTTACAATTTACATCCCATTTCCTTATGTTGTACCCATACCTATATGTACGTTATTATCATTATCCCTCCTTTATTTGACTATATCCTGCATCATATCATTTCCCCCCCTAGTAGTCAAGACTTAACTGAATCTAACTTTTTTTTAAAATTAACCTTTATATGATACCCAACTGGTTTTCACGTCTAAGGTGGGACTAGAACGCAGAGTCTCCCAGTCTCTAGCCTGGTGCCTTAACTATTAGATCAAACTAGCTCTAGTTCTTTTCCTCAAAATCTCCACCATTTTGCCCCCCAAACTGGTAGGACTTCCAAGCCACCAGAATGGAGAAGACTGCTACTGCTAAAAAGCCACAGTGGCGCAGTGGTTAGAGTGCAGTACTGCAGGCTACTTCCACTGACTGCCGGCTGTCTGAAATTTGGCCGTTCAAATCTCACTAGCTAAAAGTTGACTCAGCCTTCCATCCTTCCGACGTAGGTAAAATGAGGACCCCGATTGTTGGGGGCCATATGTCGACTCTGTAAACTCTTTAGAGACGGTTGCAAAGCACTGTGAAGTGGTATATAAGTCTTAGTGCTATTGTTATTGCTACTGTATATCACATGCTTAAGAGTCTACATTTAGCTTGCTTCACCTTGTCTCTAACAAGAAAGATAAATCTCAATTTAACTGTAACCTCTCTTTGCTTGAAGGCCTCGGCTTCTAGTATCCTGCCATCAGCACCTCCTTAATGAGATACTAATTAACCTACACAAATCTTCTTTTCACATCCCTGGAGCTCAGCACTCCATTGCTAATCGGCGGAGAATAAGAAATAACTTGGCATTTGCTTCTTAGCTCTTTATCGCGCACAACAAAAGCTGGAACAAATGGCCTGCAGTAACGCACAAAATGAAACGAAGAGAGATTTGTGGTCATCCCTGCGTGCCACTTTTTTTTCCTGGAGGACTAATGATTGCTTAAATATAGCTTTCCAAAGTCCAGGTCAAATATAGCCTTCCAAAGAAATCCACATTAAGCCAGTCTGATGTCAATGTTACTTAACCAAAAGTGGACCACTGCAAGGTAACGGTTAATGGTTCTTTACTTAACTAGATAGGACTAATTTTCTCTGTTTTGAAGAACCACAATAGAACCAGTGTCCTGGGAAAATACCATGAACATGTTAATGTTGAGACTCTAGAAAGAGTGCATTGAAGAGCAACAAAGATGATTAGGGGACTGGAGGCCAAACATATGAAGAATGTTTGCAGGGACTGGGCATGGCTAGTTTGATGAAAAGAAGGACCAGAGGTGACATGATAGCAGTCTTCCAATATCTCAGGGGCTGCCAGCAAGAAGAGGGAGTCAACCTATTCTCCAAAGCACCTGAGGGCAGGAAAAGAAGCAATGGGTGGAAACTAATCAAGGAGAGAAGCAACCTAGAACTAAGGAGAAATTTTCTGGCAGTGAGAACAATTAATCAGTGGAACAACTTGCCTCTAGACGTTGTGAATGCTCCAACACTGGAAGTTTTAAAGATGATGTTGGATAACCATTTGTTGAAATGGTATAGGGTTTCCTGCCTAAACAGGGGGCTGGACTAGAAGACCTCCAAGATCCCTTCCAACTCTGTTATACTATTCTATTCTAGCCTATTCCTATTTCTATTCTATGCATTTATCTTTCCAGTCATTGCTCTGGTTAGGAGGAGGTTGGGATGGTTATCTTGTACACCTCTGCCATTTTCCCTTTATCATATAACTGAGGGAAGACCACCCCCCTCTCCTAGAAGAATGAAATATTTTGAGAAATATTTTAAAAAGGCAGAATGTTATATTTTCCTAAAGGAGGAATGGAGAAACATGCTCTCGGAGACAGAAAGAGACATCCCCCACCTTTCTTAATAACCCCCAGCAAATATTTTTTGCCCATTGAGAAAGACTGGGCCAGCCTATCTACAAAACAAAAGATCTTCAGCTCCAGGATGATGGGATTAAGATGTGAACCTCCAGTACGTAATAGGATTAACCCACTAGCAGCAGAGCTCACCACATCGCACAATCTCCTAAGGACATTGCACCAGAGACCAAACTTCAACCAAACCTTAGATAACCTACAGAGCCAGCTCTAACTCCTACAACAGCCAATAGAATACATGTCCTTGCACAGGAACAGGAGGCTCAAGGGCAAAGCCCAAGAGAAGGTATAAATACCCCTCACTCTGACCACTCCATGTGGTCAGCTGCCCAGAACCGCCCATGTGCTTCTGCTTCATCAATAAATGGACCCTCTTTCCAATCAGCCTTCAGTGCTTTTCTCCCGGCTTCGAATGTACCTAGGTATTTCTTCCCAACACAGCTGAGTAACTTTCTACCAACAAGGACTGGGACTGTTGTTGTGGGCTACGTGTTGGCCATTGGCACAGACAAGATGGAGAGAGCCCCATACGTATCCTACTTGTTACAACCTGTCAGTTATCACTATTCCAACAGTGATTTCTTTTCTCCACTCAGCTGATCTACAATCTTGGTAGCAAGGGAAGAAAAGCAGGCAGCGCTCCTTCGAGCTGCACAGGAGGTAGCCAACCGTGAAAGCAAACCTGGATTCCTTCCAGAAAAACGCACAACGTCAGCTGTAGATCAATAAAGGCTACCAGAGGAGGCTGCCAGTGGTGACAATAGGAAATCTGAGAGCCCTGGCTAAGAGGAGGATGGGAAGAACAATCCGGCTGAAACAAGATCTGGGTTGTCTCCATAGGCAGTTTAAGGCAGAGCTTTGGGAGGAGTGCTCCTCGGGGCTGGGGGGGGGGAACGAGCAAAAACACCCCCCCCCAACCCGCAGGAGCACTCTGCAAGCCTCCTAAAGGCTATGCACGGCTATTTTTACAAAGGGGTCGGGATTTCGGTAGGCCAAAAATGTTGTATTCAGTGTGTAAGACGCACCCAGATTCTCACCCTCTTTTTTGAGGGAAAAAGGTGCGTCTTGTACTCCAAAAAATACGGTATATCTCAAGGGAAAGCTACTAAAACATTCTACAAGTCACTGTAGAACGACGTAAAAGCCACAAAAGTCAACTTGGTGACAGCGCTGAATATTACTGAATCAGCATAGCAGTTACAGGTAGTCCTCGGCTTACAACCAGGGTGGATAAAAATCGTTTTTTTTTTAAGATTAAAAAAATCGGATTTTTAAAAATTTATATCGGATTTTTTAAAAATCAAATTTATTTTAATAAAATGCTTTTGGAGTAAAAATCTATCTAAAGAGTTTTCGGTTTAAGATGCATTAATAATGTAGTTTATTCTGCATGAAATGGAGCTTAGTGATGTAGCAAGAAGCTATATCTTCTGCAACATTGGGATTGTCAGTGAGTCAACAGCAGGTCAGAGGAGGAGCTGCTGTGGGACAGAGATGACAGGCTCTTTAAAAATTATGATTCAAATCGAGCCTTTTTACTAGTCAACTTGATTTAAATCAACTTGATTGAAATCATGATTGAAATCACGATTGAAATCAAATTCAACCTGCTTACAACAATTTACTTAGTGACCATTTGAAGTTATAATGGGACAAAAAATATGATTTATGACTCCTTTTCACACTTATGACTGTTGCAGCATCCTCATGGCCACATGATCAAAATCTGGACACTTGGCAACTGACGTGTACTTATGACTGTTGCAGTGTCTCAAGATCACGAAATTCCCTTTTGCGCCACTCTGACAAGCAACGTCCATGGGGAAGCCAGATTCACTTTACTAACAATTGCAGTGATTCACTTAACAACGGAGGCCAGGAAGGTAGTGAAAGGAGGCAAAATTCACTTAACAATGGTCTCGGTTAGCAACAGAAATGTTGGGCTCCGTTGTGGTTGTAAGTGGAGAACTGCCTACATATTGGAAACCTTGACTGTAAATTGGGATGCTCAAGATGATGACTCATAGGATTAATAAAACAGAATCCAAAATTAAAGGACACCTGTCATAAGGAGAAATTCCTGGGACAGTAATCTGTCATCTAATATTTCAAAATAAAACAAAAACAAAGCAAAAGAAGGCTTCTATCTAATAGCAATAGCACTTAAAACTTGTATACCGCTTTACAATCCTCTCTAAGGGGTTCACAGAGTCAGCCTATGGCCCCCAACAATCTGGGTCCTCATTTTACCCACCTCAGAAGGATGGAAGGCTGAGTCAACCTTGAGCCTGGTGGGATTTGAACTGCCAAATTGCAGGCAGACGGCAGTCTCAGAAGGAGCCTGCAGTACTGCACTCTAACCCCTGCACCACTGAGGCTCTTAAATCAAGTACACAACCAGTGATGCCCAGGGAACATAACCTAGATCAGTGGTGGCAAACCTATAGCATGGATGGACGGAGGTAGCCAGAGTGGCGCCGAGGCAGTCCGGCGGGCGAGCGACCGAGGATCAGGCTGCCTGATCCTCCATCGCTCGCTCGCTCTTTCGTCCGCCCGGATCGCCTCAGCGCTGCTCTGGAGGTCCAGCCGCACCCAGCAGCTGTGGCGACGTCATCAAGACGAAGTAGCTTGGAGGCGAAGTGCTTTTCAGTGCTTTTCTGTGCGTCTGGCGTTTAGGTAGATAGCCGGATGTCCTAAACACCAGACGCTCAGAAAAGCACTGAAAAGCAGCCGCTGTTGGGGACCGCGGAGCGCGAGCCGGCGGAGCACGCTCAGGAAGGTGGGGAATGGGAAGCCACCTGTGCAACAAATCCAGTCGTGAAATTTCCTCGCTCCTCAATATCCCACAGTCAACTGTCAGCTGTATTATAAGAACGTGGAAGTGTTTGGGAACGACAGCAACTCAGCCACGAAGTGGTAGGCCACGTAAACCCGTCCAACGTCAGTGTGTAACCTCACAAATGCGCTTCTGGAAGAATGGTCAAAAATTCCCATCAACACACTCCTGAACCTTGTGGACAGCCTTCCCAGAAGAGTTGAAGCGGTTATAGCTGCCAAGGGTGGACCGACGTCATATTGAACCCCATGGATTAGGAATGGGATGTCACTTACAGTAAGTTCATATGCGAGTAAAGGCAGGTGAGCGAATACTTTCGGCAATATAGTGTATCAAACAGGCTGGATTCCACTTAGCTTTCAGGGTTAGACAAGGTTACAGAAGAGTTAGTGCCTCTCTGCAGGCACGCGGGTCGTCGCCCAGCTCAGCTCCACCGTGCATGCACACAGGCATGCCTCCTGCCGTCCAACTGGTTTTTGGGTCTCTGCCATGCATGCATGGACAGTGGGGCGCACATGCGGGGGTTGCATGTGCACGCTTGGGGGTTGTGCGTGCATGCATGGGGTGGGGCACATGCAGGGCATGTGTATGTATGCACAGGGCGATGGGGAGCACAAGGGGGTCTCGCATGCATGTGTGGGGAGACGGGGGAGGATGCCCCCCCCATGTGCACATTGCATTATGGGTGCAGTCACGGGCTTTCGGCACACAATGACAGGTTAGCCATCACTGACTTAGGCTAGGAGGCTTGGCAAACAGTCACTCAACTCTCAAATCTGCATTGTTTAGGAAAGTGAAGTGGAATCCTTTATCCTTAGAAGAATAAGGCAGAAGAAAGAAGATCCATTTCCCCACTATATTTGCAACTCTCTGCAAATTTTTCTAAATGTATTGGGCAATTAAAATTTGAAGATCCGGAGAACAACCATCTTGCAAGAGGGAACTGTTTTCTGTATGTATCCAAGTGACTTATTTTTTTAAAAAAAAATTAAATTTCGCCTTTATTATTATTTTTTTAAATAAATAATTCAAGGCAGCAAACATATCCAATATTCCTTCCTCCTCCTATTTTTTTCTTTCTCCCTTCTGGGTATTTTAGTTTCTTTTTCGACTTGGTCCATTTTGGATTTCTGGACCTTCTTAAATCGGGGATGTGTCCACCCTGAGTAACTTTACGGCTTATGGACCTCACGCCAGCTGGGGAATTCTGGGAGTTGAAATCCACAGATCTTAAAGTTACGAAGGCTGGACACCCCTGTTCTCAGCACTCTGAAAGGAGACCCGATCCATTTGGAGAGAATTAAAACAAATGGAATTGTTTTAAAAAGTAAATTGTTTTAATTAAATCAAACTGTCCCTGCGGATGGGCTCTAGCACTAATCCGAAAGCTCAGAAGACAAAACCTCCAAACAACAAAAGATAGAATCAAGATCACGTGAAGTGTTAATACCACTTTATAATGCCTCGGTGAGGCCACACTTGGAATACTGCATTCAGTTCTGGTCGCCACGATGTAAAAAAGATGTGGAGACTCTAGAAAGAGTGCAGAGAAGAGCAACAAAGAGGATTAGGGGACTGGAGACTAAAACATATGAAGAACGGTTGCAGGAACTGGGTATGTCTAGTTTAAGAGAAAGAAGGACTAGGGGAGACATGATAGCATTGTTCCAATATCTCAGGGGTTGCCATAAAGAAGAGGGAGTCAAACTATTCTCCAAGGCACCTGAGGGTAGAACAAGAAGCAATGGGTGAAAACTAATCAAGGAAAGAAGCAACTTAGAACTGAGGAGAAATTTCCTGACAGTTAGAACAATTAATCAGTGGAACAGCTTGCCTCCAGAAGTTGTGAACGCCCCAACACTGGAAGTCTTTAAGAAGATGTTGGATAGCCATCTGTCTGAAACGGTATAGGGTTTCCTGCCTAGGCAGGGGGTTGGACCTCCAAGGTCCCTTCCAACTCTACTATTGTATTGTATTGTATTGTATAACTCAGAATCCTGCAACATTATCCTGGATCACGTATATTCGCCTTCATTCGTGAGAATTTAAAACAGGAAGTTTGCACGACACACTTGATTGGAGATAGCAAAACATCACACAAGATTCCCCCTCCAAAATGTATTATTTCCCCCCCCCTCTGGGAAAAAGTGCTCTAGCAGATACCTTTCGTTCAGCAACAAGCAAGGAAAAACACACAATCCCCCCAGGGTTCTTAATTATGGGAGTGGAAGCCCAATGCCTCTGTTACAGGCGCCTGGTAGCGAAAGCTGTCCTATAAATTTCTAGCTTCCACAGGTAAATAGTAAATTGTACCTGACAGGGAAGAAAAAAGTCTCAACAACGAAGACAAGGCTGAATGTTAAAGAGGTTAGGCAGAGGACACTCCATACCCTAAGCAATCCTATCTGAATTGATACCGCGTTTCCCCGAAAATAAGGCAGGCTCCTATTTTCTTTTGACCCCCGAAATAAGCGCTTGGCCTTATTTTCGGGGAGGTCTTATTATTTTTGAGGTGCAGGAGGCGGCGAGCGTGGTCACCTCATGGCTGCTGCTGTGTTGCAGTGTTTTCGGGGAAAACTTATTTTTGCGCATGTGCTCAAAAGCCCGATTGGCCTCATTATCCGGGGAGGTCTTATTTTTGGGGAAACAGGATACTGGCACCACAAGTGGCACAACTCCTTCTGAATGAAGCCGGACACAAGGAGATCAATTATACTCTGTCTTAATGACAAGGCCACTTGGATTTGCTCCAGCCAGTATCAATTCGGATAGGATTGTTTGGGATCTACCAAAAACAGATCACTGGAAGTGTCTGCCCTGCTATTGCAAGCTCAGAGTTGGGTTGAAGAGATCTAGGATACATTCACGAGTCGGTGTAAATGGAAAGAAAACTGAAAGTTGAAAGACGTGAGCAATAATTCTTGTTAAGGACAATGCTGGACAATGAATATCTATCTATAGAACAAGAGTTGTCACTGTACAGAGGGACGTCTTTAGCTTTCTGTGCTGTATTGTGTGTGTGTGTGCCTTTGTGTACTTCAAGTGTTGTCTCAGATGGGGCGGGTGGGCGGGTGGAGGAGACTGATCCAGCAGACTTCATGCCAGAAGTGTCACGAGGCACTTTGGATAGTGAGATGGGGGAAATGTATAAACGTAATATATAAAATAGGACCAGAACTATATAGGACAGAAGTTCTCTGAGGAACTTCTAGCCTAGCGCTTGGAAGGATTTCAAGTCACAATTCCAGTAAGAACAAAAATGATATCTCTCCTAAAGTTGTATTTCAGGTTTCAGATATATCTCTCTGTGCTCTGTTACTAGCAGGTTTTAAAAAATCAGAAGCAGTCTGCTACAAAAGCAGTTTGACAGAGACTTTAGGAGCTTCCACAACTCACATTCGATTTCCGAGAAGCGGGAGGAAAATGGAATAGATCAGGGGTCACCAACCTTTCGGATCTCAGGGACCGCTAAATTCATAATTTTAAATCCTGCGGACCACTAATATGATCTGCCTAATGACCAGCTGGGTGGGCGTGGTTAGGTGGTCATATGACTGGGTGGGTGTGGCCAACTCGATGTCACTCACATTGAGGGGCACCTCGATGGACTTCCTTCTTCTATAACTGCTAGAGCTTTCTTAATTATTGCAGATCCAGAAGAAAGGAAGATGCAGTGGATGGGGATATGTGGAAAGTCATTGAAAAGTTACACAATACCAACGATATTTTTGCAAGCGGTACAAAGATCATTGCGGGGTGTTGTTGTTTTTTTTTTTGATAAACCTCACAAGCACAATGCTACAGGGTTAAGCTGAATAGGACAATCACATTTGCACTAAAAAAGAATTATTCTTTCCCTTCCCTGAGAAAAATAAGATTTCCTTTTCTCTGGACACCCCTCCTACAGAACACAGAAAACATTTATTAACAGGACAATATAAACCAAACCGAACCTTCTTCATAGCATCTCTGCCAATTTGAGGCTTATTCACAGATTCCCAGTAAAAACCACAAAACAACTAAAATATCCTTTAGAGTCGGGCTTGAAATGGTGACTTCACGAACATATTCAGAGAGTTTAATTGGCAACAAAACTGCTTGCTTTTGACTTCTTCCAGGATATATATATTTTTTTCAACTTCTCAATCCACTCTACAGCTTGTTCTACTCTACAGATTGATTTACGATTTACTTTGCAGACTTTCTAATCTAAGTAGGTCTCAACCTGCTCAGCTTTTGAAGATCAGTCAAAGCTCATACATTGGCTTAATCAATGTGGCCCAACCTAAAGATCATCACACACGCGCACACACACACACACACACACCTGTGATGTGGGAGGGTGCTAAGAAGGAATTCCATGTACACAAACACAACCTCCTTCAGTCTTTGGCCATTCTGGAATGGTGAAAATGCACCCCAGATCTGCTTCTCTTAAGTCTCAAAGGGACCCAGCAGAACACAACTGTGTTCTGTGTCCACAGAGCTCCCACACTCTTCTGCAAGATTTGTGTGAAAACCCAGAAAAAAAGGGGGGGAGGGGTTAATTTGATGTAACTTCTCTGCATAGCAAAGCAAAAGCCCAAAAGGAGAAGGGGTTGGGGGTAAGGACATGTAGTCAATATGTAATTCCTGAAAAATAAAAACAGAAGCAAAGTTACACTCTGCCCCTTGGTTCCTTCTCTTCCAACCATCTCCTAAAGTCCAGAAAATGCCAACTCAACACACACAAATACCTTTTAAAACAGGGGTCACCAACCTTTCGGACCTCAGGGACCACTACATTCATAATTTTAAATCCCACAGACCACTAATATGAATTTTAAAAAAGGATAAAATAGTATTTGGTGAAATAAAAAAAAATGCAAATAATTTTTCTGCAGATCACCAACGTTTTCTCACGGACTACCAGTGGGTCCACGGACCACCAGTTGCTGACCACTGCTTTAAAATGTAGGGTACTGAATGGGGGGATTGGGGACGGGGTCACAAAAGGACACTGGCAAGCTGGCCACAATGTTTTGGGGTGGGGTTTTTGGCACTTCTGGTCCAGGGCATCAAGTGGCCTTTCCCAACTTTCCTTCTCTTTTAGGGACTAAGGGGGAGACCTCTGGGTCAAGCAAAACTCTTTGGGGTGACTTTCCTCAATCTTGCTTCCAGGATTAAATGCTCCGTAGGTTTCCTTCGGGTTGCACACTAAGGCAGCTTCTTTGCACGGCTCCCTTGAGAAACACACACAGACACACACCCCTTCATGCTGCAGAAAGTTTGCTCAGCCTAAAAAAACCCCAGAGGTCCCTGGAACACCGCATACAGACGTGTTCTCTCCAGCTCATTCGCCTTGCCTTTTACCTTATGCCACCTTAAGCCGCTTCCGCTACTGGAAGAAGGGGGGGGGGTGGCGACTGGCAACAGAGTGGTCAATGCCTGGAATGCAGTACCTGAACTCTGGTTTCATCCCCAAACCCCCACAAGTTTTAACCTTAAGCCTGTCTACTGTCGACCTCACCCCATTCCTAAGAAGTCAGCAAGGGGGCGTGCATAAGCGCACCAGCGTGCCTTATTCGTACACATTTTCCTGTATTCATAATGATGTTTATACTTATACCTGTTATCTGATGCCTGCTTGACAAAATAAAATAAAATTATAAAACAATCAGCCCAAGAGACGAGGGTGCAGCAGGGGGAAAAGTTGCAAAAAAAGACAAGGGATGAGGCCAGGGTTCCCCCCCCCCGTGGGGCTAGCCACAAAAAAGATAATGTGTTTGTGTTTCCCCCCCAATCCAGAAGGCGCAGCCGGGATGGGGGGAAGGGGGGCTTAATCCAGCCGACCCGCCAGCAGGTTAATTAATTAATTAATTGGAATTAATTGCAGACCATCATAAACAGACGATACCAGCTTCCCTCCCCCCCAAAACCCGGGGGGAAAAAGGGGGAGGGGAGAAGAGACCCTCACCTTTGCCTCTGTACCTCCAAAGGTAGCCCCCCTCCTCCAGCTGCTCCTGCTGCTCCAACAGGGGCGCCCAGCGTGGGGCTCAGCAATCCGGGGGGCGCGATGCCCGTCTTGGGGGCGCCCACCAAGACCCCCGCCAAGGCGGCTGGGCTGACGGCGGCAGCGGGCACGGGGCAAAGCGGGCTGCCCAGCAGCAGCTGGGGCAGGAGGGCAGCGGCCGCGCCCAGCCCGCGGGAAGGGTCCAGCTCAGCCGCGGGGGGCAGCAGGAAGCCCGCAGGGGGGCCGAGCGGGGCCGGTAGCAGCAGGCGGGGCGCGGGCTCCGCCGACGCCGCCCGCCCTGCCTCTTCCTCCGGGGGAGGCGGCGGCGGCGGTGGCGGAGGACGCGGCCGCGGCACCGGCGGCGGCTGAGGCTCTCCCGGGGCCGGCGAAGCGGGCTTGCCCGGCGGCGGGGGCCGCCCGTCCAGGGAGATGTTGGTGAGGAAGAAGAGGGCGGCCTGCCTCCGTCGCGCATCGCCGCCCCGCTTGCGAGCCCCGGCCGGCGCTGCCTCCGCGGGCTCCTCTTGGGGCGGCCGGCTGGCCGGGGAGCCGCACGCAGCCGCAGCCATTCTCTCTTAAAGCCGCGGCAGCCGCCACTCGCAACGGCGGGGAAGCCGTCGGCCCGCCGGCCGCCCGCCCCCAGCTCGGGCGGGTGGAGCGGACTCGCGCTTCCCACTCTTGGGCCGCTAAGGGATGTGGCTCAGCAGCGCCCGGGCAGCCATTGGGCGCGACGCGGCGGTATGTAAATACGGGAGCCCTTCGCTGCCTCTCATTGGCGAGCCCACGGTCCTATTGTCACGGCCGCTCTGTTTTCCCCTCCTCCTCTTCCTGCTGGCCCCACCCCTCCACCCGGGACCTTTTTTTCCCTTCTTCCTTTCTGTTTAACGCGTGTTCGCCAGGTCCTAAAGGCCGCCGGGTTCAAAGGCCGGGAAGGTTTCCGAAGGGGGGGGGAAAAACAACCACTAAGAAAGTTCAGTTGCCTTTTGGGAAAAGCGCCAAACGTGCTTTTTCAGGAGGCAACTGGAGTTTCTTGGGGTTTTTTTGGAAGACGTTTCGCTTCTCATCCAAGAAGCTTCTTCAACTCTGACAGAGGAGAGCAACCAGGATGGTTAGGGGACTGGAGGCTAAAACATACAAAAAATGGTTGCAGGAACTGGGCATGGCTAGTCTAGGGAAGAGAAGGACCAGGGGAGACAGGATAGCAGTCTTCCAATATTTGAAGGGCTGCCACAGAGAGGAAGGGGTCAAGCTATTCTCCAAAGCACCCGAAGGCCAGACAAGGAATAATGGATGGAAACTGACCAAGGAGAGATTCAACCTGGAAATAAGGAGGAACTTTCTGACAGTGAGAACAATCAACCAATGGAACAGGAGTTGCTTTCAGAAGTTATGGGAGCTTCATCACTGGAGGCTTTTGAGAAGAGATTGGACTGCCATCTGGTCTCCTGCTTGAGTGGGGGCTTGGACTAGATGACCTATAAGGTCCCTTCTAACTCTGACAATCTGTTATCTGTGGGGAATGGAAGGATTTATATTCCTTGCAGACAGCTGGTCATTGGCATCCTTTTAGAGGATCACTGATCTCCAAGTGCTTCCTGTCAGAGCTGAAGAAGCTTCTTGGATGAGAAGCATCCAAAGAAAAAACAAAAAAGTCCAGTTGCCTCCTGAAAAAGCACCTTTGGGACATACACGACCTGCATGGTCAAGAATCTCTATAGACATTTGACCACGTACGCAAGGAAAGCAGCGTTTAGAGCAGTATTTCTGAAACTTGGGGGTTGTTTGTATGTCTGCCTAGAATAGGGGCAGCTGGATTGCCACACATATTGAATAAATAAATATTATAGTCAAAATGGACAACAAAACCCAATGGTTTTCAAACTTGCCATGCTGGCGGGGGAATTCTGGGAGTTGAAGTCCACACATTTTAAAGATGACTCTGTCAACAATCCTTTTCTTGGATTATATAGAATTTGCAAATCTCACTTTTAATAGACTTACGCTATTCATACCATATACCTGACCAGATGAAGGAAGTTCAGGGAAGTTTGACATTTAACCTTCTTTTTACCTGGTGTTGAATGCTTTAATGGTTCTTGCAACAGATTTATCTTTCCATTGAGCCAATTAGTAAACATATGAACAGAAAGTATTTGAAATGCACATTTATTCCCTAGAGTTCCACACTTTTATTTTCTAATTAAGAGCTGGTTTAAGGAGATTCCCTATAATATTTATCACTGTTACCTGTTTTTCTGGAAGTATCTTCAGTAGCCCTGAATAAAATATGTAATGCCAGTCTTGGAAGGGGAGAAGGAAAAACCCAATTTTCAGAAAATTTGCTTCCAGTATGTTTCTAATAATAAGACACATCTTATGTGTGTTATCTCACAGGATTTGCTGTCACAGATGTTCAAAGCTATGCTAAATTTTGTTTAATGCCAATAACTGAATTTTCAACTTAAAGTTAACACTTAAAAATTACTGAATTTGAGAAATATTTGCTTAGAGTGAGCAAGTGAATGAGTTTGTGGCGATGTGGTCCCTGTAGTTTTCTTGGCAAGATTTTTGGAACTATATCTTCTTAAGGCTGAAAGTGAATGATTGGCCCAAGACAGAAAATCATTTTTAAGGCTGCATAAATTTTATTTTGGTTAATTTCTAAACCTACCCCTAAATAATACTTCATACATGGATGGGAGACCACCAGGACTATAGGTTAGAATGAGAAACTAAATCCACAGAGATAGCCACCACAAAAAAATCTTTATTTTTAACCAATGCAAACCTATCAATACTTTGACACAGATATTATTATTATTATTGCTATCATTTTATCATTTCATTTCATCCGATGATGTGCGCTCCCCAATAATATTTTGAGACTGGTGGGTTTTTTAATTAGACGAATAAGTAAAATAAAAACTGTCTTGCCTTTGCTTTTCCTGCCGAAGGCTTTCATCCTTTTTTAGATGCAGCAAAGTTAATTTCCAAATAAATCCTTCAACCTACCTGCTCCAGAGGGAATTTCTGGCTTGTAAAGCTTCTGATTTGAAAAGAAAATGGAATATTGATTTTACGATTTATGACATGGTTTTGGGTTTTAATCTTTGTGTGCCACTCAGGGTCACCTTGGTGAAATAGGCAGCCCTATCAATTGTTTAAACAATTAAACCAAGAGACGAATGAAATAAAAAAAAGAAAACACTTTGCATATGTATATTCTTCCATTTTCAAAACTTTTCAAAGGGGTAAGCCTTAAAAGCAGATTTCCTAACTGAATCCTGTTTTCCACATAGGAAAAAACATTTTAAAAAAGCATAGCCTAAGTAGCTAATTAATATGTTAAAACCGCTAGCATCAATTATTTATTAGATAGCAGATCATCCTTTTTCACTGTGCCTACAGGAATTCTTTTATTATTATTTTTCCACCTTCACATTGGGGGAAAAAGCCTTTTCTGTTGGATTGCTTCCTTCAGGATATTCTTAAAGCCATTGCAGGATCTCTGTGTCCCCCCCCCCCCCAATCCCTCCCCAATTGTGTGATGCAGCCCTAGTAAGCAAATTATCATTTGACTTGTTTTATTCTCAGTCATCCAGGTCATGGTTATCCCAAAGGTCAGGGGTGAGCTGCTGCAGGTTTGCATGGGTTCGGGCCAGGGATGTGCGGTCAGGGGAGGCAGGGGAGGCAGAGCCTCACCTCTCATCATGAAATAATATATAATAATAATATATATTTCCTCCCATCCCTTTTACACAGCTCCCGCTAAGCTCCGGTAAGGAGAAGAGCCTTTGGGGAGTGAAGAGGAAGAGGAGGGAGGAGGAGGAGGAGGAGATGCGTGCGAGAGGCGGTGCCAGCTGGGCAGGAGGGTTCTCGGAAGCGCCAATAACCTTCCTGCCTCCGCTGTACTTTGCACGCTCCTCGCGACTGCAATAGACATCCAGAAGTGGCAGGGGCTGTTGGGCTGGAAGCCCAAACCCCATTAGCCACAAAAGCCACTTCTGGACATATATTGCAGTCGCGAGGAGTGCACGAAGTCCAGCAGAGGCAGGAAGGTTCTTGTCATTCCCCAGTCGCTTTTGTGGCTTCGTCAAGACGAAGTCCGGGAGCGCCAACAATATTTCTGCCTCCATCGCCACAGCTGTCGGGCACAACGGACGGAGGTAGCCAGAGTGGCGCTGAGGCAGTCCGGCGGGCGAGCGACCAAGGATCAGGCTGCCTGATCCTCCATCGCTCGCTCGCTCACTCTTTCATCCTCCCTGACCACCTCAGCGTCGCTCTGGCTACCTCCGTCTGGCCGCACCCAGCAGCTGCGGCGACGTCATCAAGACGAAGTGGCTTGGAGGCGAAGTGCTTTTCAGTGCTTTTCTGTGCGTCTGGTGTTTAGGTAGATAGCCAGATGTCCTAAACGCCAGATGCACAGAAAAACACTGAAAAGCAGCTGCTGTTGGGGACCGCGGAGCGCGAGGGGGCGAAGCGCGCTCAGGAAGGCAGGGAATGGGATCACGTGTGCTGGAGGCTGAGGCAGCCTCAGCCTCCAGCACACGTGGTCCCATTCCCCGCCTTCCTAATGACGTCACCAGCCTCACCAGCCATAAACCTCACCGCACGTCACTGGTTCGGGCGATCCTCTAGGTAAGGATCTACCCAGTTCAGCGAACCCGCAAATCCCACCCCTGGCTGCCCCCCCACCCTGCCCCCCCCACCCTGCCCCTCCCCCCCAGGAGTCTTACCAGGTAAGTTAAGTACATGGCCCGCATGGAGGCTCTGGGAGGGTGAAAAACAGACATGGATGTTCTGAAAGTCCGAACATTGGCCTGTTTCCAGCCTCCGGAGGGGCTCCGGAGCTCTTTGGAAAGCCCCTGGGAAAACCAGGGGAGAGCAAAAACACCCCACCCACCCGCCACGGTGCAGGAGGCTGATTAGGCCACGTCCTCCATGGCCACGCCTACCCAGCAACCGGGAAGAGAACCCGTTGCTAAAATTTTTGAAGACCATCCCTGACAAAGGTGCTTTGTTTTTTTCCTTGAAGATGTTTCACTTCTCCTCCAAGAAGCTTCTTCAGTTCTGACGGACTTTGTTTTTCCTTGAAGACATTTCACTTCTCATCCAAAGAAGCTTCTTCAGTTCTGACTTCACCGAAGAAGCTGCTTGGGTGAGAGATGAAACATCTTCAAGGAAAAACCAAGTCCAGTTGCCTTTTGAAAAAGCACCTCTGAGATATCCATCGATTTGCCTTGTGCTAATTTGAGAGGAAAGATTATTTGGATTGGGGGGAAGACGCAGCAAATTTCAAATCTTGCTTTTCGACTTTCCAGTCACGGGTTAGTCCCTGCAGGAATCCCTGATGGCATTCACACAATACATGTCTTAACCTTAAGGCAGGGGTGTCCAAACTTGGCAACTTTAAGACTTGTGGACTTCAACTCCACAAGTCTTAAAGTTGCCAAGTTTGGACACCCCTGCCTTAAGGGGATCAAATTTCTTATTTTCTAAGCTGACACAAACGCTGGTATATCAGACCATAGCCAAAGTTGACATTGGCGGCCACTAGCTGACCCAAAATTTGCCAAATCAGCTCGTGCAACCTGGGTTGAATTTAAGGAAGGCTCCGATGCGTCTTCTGAATGCTGCTTCATTGCTGCAGATTTAATGCTGCTGGTATTTGAACCTGGGTGCAGCTGGCAATGTTAGCATCCCCAGAAGAAAAGAGCAGCTGCATTGAAGGTTATTTGCCAACGATTTAAGAAATGGCCTTTATTTTTCTTTCGAGTGTGATTGAACGGAGTCATGGATTGCGAACTTAATACTACGTTTTTCTTTCTCTCTTTGCTGGCTGGACCTTCTAATCAGGGAACGTTAAATGTGTACTGGAAAAGGGCGTTTTTCTCCATATGCTATCTGCAAGACCCAGCTGCTTATAATTGTCAGAGTTTTAGTAACTTGCCGTGGTAGACTAGACAGGAATTTCTCTCCCTATCTCACCCTGGATGTTAAATTAGCATAGAATCACTGGAGGGAGGAAAAATACTATTTCCATGTAGTGCTTGCTGTTGCAAAGTGACTCTCTTTTTATTTCATGCTCGTTCACACAACATACTAAACCTTGAACTCAGATTTAAAAAGAAAGCTTTTCTTTAAATTGAGCTTCAATTTTGGTGACGTTAGAGCAGTTTTCTCAACCTCAACCAGGGGTGGGATTCAGCTGGTTTGCACTAGTTTGGGCGAACTTGATGCTAATTTTGCATCCGGCTCGCCGAACCAGCTGTTGCAAGGACTGGCTGGCCCCGCCCACCCCTCCCCTCCCCCCCAGGAGTCTCCACGCTGCCCATTCATTATGTGAGGTAAGTGTAAGGCCCACACGGAGGCTCTGGGAAGGCGAAAAACGGGTCTACTGGAAGTACCAGACGTCTGAAAATTGGCCTGTTTCCAGCCTCCGGAGGGCCTCTGTAGCCTGTGGGAGGCCATTTTCGCCCTCCCGGAGGCTCGAAAAAAGCTTCCAGAGCCTGGGGAGGGTGAAAACACCACCCCCACTGTGATGCAGAAGGCTGAGTAGGCTACACCCATCATGGCCACGCCCACCCAGCAACCAGGCAGAGAACTGGTTGCTAACCTTTTTCAATCCCATCCCCCCCGAGTCCTCAACTACTTTAAGATGCGTGGACTTCAATTCCCAGAATTTCCTAACCAGCTATGGCGGCTGGGGAATTCTGGGAGTTGAAGTCCACACATCTTAACATTCTGAGGTTGAGAAACACTGCTTTAGAAATACCGTAGATCTCTCGGTAATAGCATAGCAATGTTTCCCCTTGCCTTTTGCCAGGAGTTAGATAGGCCCAGATTCCTTGTCTAGCATCAGTGGTGGGTTCCTACTGTTTCGGGAGAACCAGTAGTGGTTTGGCGGTCTGGGTCGTTGGAGCCGGCAGCGACCCAGGCCTGCCACGCCCCCGAACCAGTTCTCTCCATCTTGTTTTTTTGCTTCTGCACATGTGCAGAACAATTTTTATTGTACTGTGCATGCGTGCGCAGCGCTCATCAAGCTCGTGTGTGTTGCGTGCCCACGAGCGAGCTGGCAGTAACGGCTGCCAGAACCCACCCCTGTTTAGCATCTACTCTTGGTGGTCTCCCATCCATGTATGAGCGAGACCCAACTTTGTTTTTAAAGTTCTTACAAGGTCAGCTTGGTGCGAACTGTGTTTTCATCTGATTTTGAATTACAGCTTAGCTTCCTTATTTATTTATTTCTTCAATCAGCCAGTCATTTTATGTCTGTCCTTGACTGGCAAAATAAATATTTGAGAGAAAAAGAGTCAAATTTAACAGGCTGAATATCAATGCACAATATCAGAGGAATTGTGACTAGAGTGAAACAAGCTATATAATCATGTAACAGTACAAGTGCAATTCTAAATTTAATTTGTAAATTAATATAGTGAAGCAATTAGAATAAGGCTATTTAGTGGTTATTTAGAATAATAGAATAGGGAAATTACCAGTCTAAAGTATAGAAACATTATAAGACCAAAATCCATGGGGGAAAAATGGTAACGGCTCCCTTATTTGACTTCATTCTATTTTTTAAAAAAAGACTCTTTTTGTAGACCTTTTATTTGTGTAGTTTTATTGCATTTTTAAAAAATTGGGTATTTTATTTTATGAATTCCCAAGAGACCTTTGGGACTGCAGCTGTTTCTAAATTTGGGTAATAAATAAATAAAATACGACATGTTGTACTACTGCTTGAACTGCATTATGATTTAAAGCAGTGCTTTCCAAACTTGGCAATTTTAAAATGGTTGGCTGGGGAATTCTGGGAGTTGATGTCCACGCATCTTAAAATTGTGAAACTGAAAAACACTAATTTAAAATGATGGCCTGGTGGTCTCATCATATACTTTTGCACGTGGTGGAAGATTTCTACCACCTCCTATTAAATTACAGCTAATCCTCAACTTACCACAAAATTGAGCCCAAAATTTCCATTGCTAAGCAAGACAGTGATTAAGTGAGCTTTGTCCCAATTAACCATCTTTCTTGCCACATTTGTTAAGTGAATTGGGTCCCGGCCTTGTTAACTTAACATCCGGGTCAAAGGAATACCTTCTTCTAAAGAATTGGTGTGGAAAAAACTAAATTAGATGGACAAAAATGTGGGAAAATGTTTTTTAATCGATGCTTTGCAATGACAGGTAATCCTCGACTTATGATCACAACTGAGCCCAACATTTCTGTTGTTGAGTGAGACATTTAACTGTGGAACATCTGGCCTGCAGAAATCATGGGTGCTTCCATCACTGGAGGTTTTTAAGAAGAGACTAGACAGTCACTTATCTGAAATAGTATAAGTCCGTGATGGCGAACCTATGGCACGCCCGCCAGAGGTGGAATGCGGTGCTCTCTCTGCGGGCACGCAACCCGTCGTTCCAGTTCAGCTCCGCCACGCATGCGCGCATGCCTCCCACCAGCCAGCTAGTCTTTGGGTCATTTCTGCACATGAGGGAAGTATGGCGCATGTGGGGGGCCATGCAGGCATGCCTAGGGGGTAGGTGGTGTGCAGGGGGGGCTCATGCACATGCACAGGGGGTGCATGCAGGGGGCCTCACGTGCATACACGGGGCGGGGCATGCACGGGGGGCATGCACACATTGCATTTTGGGGGTTCGGGCGCACACACACACATTCCCACTCTTGTGCACTTTGGGCACTCGGTCCGGAAAAGGTTAGCCATCGCTGGTATAGATTCTCCTGTTTGAGCCGAGGGCTGGACTAGAAGACCTCCAAGGTCCCTTCCAGCTCATTCATTCTATTATATTTGTTAAGTGAATTTTGCCCTCTTTTAATGAACTTTCTTTCCTGGGGTGTTAAGTGATTCAACTGCCGTTGAGAAAACAGTTGTTAAGTGAACCTGGCTTCCCCTTTGACTTTGCTTGTCAGAAGGTCGCAAAAGGGGATCGCATGACTTTGGGGCATAGCAACGGTCATAAATATGAACCAGGGGCCAAGCACCTGAACTTTGATGGTGAGAATAGCTAGGAATTGTAACCAGGTCTACATCTCGACCAAAAGTAGGCTGGGTTTTTTTTTTAAGTACAATGACTATATATGTATACTTTTTTGTCCTATTTTTTTCTCAAGAAAGGATGTTAAAATGAAATATGTATATCGAAAAGGAACTATAACTACCATCAACATAAAACGGAGCTTGCTCAGAAGCTGAAATACATCAAGCAAATGAGAAGAGTGGGAAGAAAAGAAGAGAGGCAAGGGAAGAAGAAAGGGATAGGAGAGAGGGCAAGGAGGGGGGAAGAGGAGGAGAGAAAGGAGGAGTGGAAAGAGGGGAGTGGTGAAGGAGAGAGGAAGGGGAAGTAGAGTAGGGAAGAATGACAGAGGGAAGAAAGGAGGTAGGGAGGGAGAGGAGAGAGAGGGAGAAGAAAGTGATGGATAAGTCCCTTTTTCTCAGTGCCGTTGTAACTTTGAATGGTCACTAAGAACTCTTATAAGTTGAGGGCTACCTGTATCTTTTTATATTATCAGCTGCCTCGTGCCCTAGAGAGCGGGCCCCATACCAATGAGGTTATATGACAGTACAAATCGACAAAGAGGCCAAGCTACAAGAATTTGCGCAGGATGTTGTAAGAAGCTGGTGGTGCCTGCAAAAGTCCACCTGTTATTTAACACACGTGGAAATCTCTGGATTTTCAGTCACACTGTTGCCGCTTCCCTTTGATGACCATACCTCGGAAATAGCCCTATCTCTGAAAGAGACTTAGAGTTTTCTTCTGGTATTAACTAGCTGAAGAAGATTGCCACAAAGGGGCTGCCCCGAAGAAGAGGGAGTCAAACTATTCTCCAAGGAACCTGAGGGTAGAACAAGAAGCAATGGGTGGAAACTAATCAAGGAGAGAAGCAACTTAGAACTGAGGAGAAATTTCCTGACAGAACAATTAATCAGTGGAACAGCTTGCCTCCAGAAGTTGTGAATGCCCCAACACTGGAAGTCTTTAAGAAGATGTTGGATAGCCATTTGTCTGGAACGGTATAGGGTTTCCTGCCTAGGCAGGGGGTTGGACTAGAAGACCTCCAAGGTCCCTTCCAACTCTACCATTGTATTGTATTGTAAGCTATTCTCGAAAGCAGGGGACGCCAACTTTGGCACCTTTAAGACTTATAGAAGAGGTTAGAACTGGCAGGAACCCACCCCTGGAGGCAAGGTGGGTTATAAAAATATGGTATAAAAAACCCAACTTTAGAAATTCAAGGTCATTTGCTTCTAACCTCTCAGGAATGCCAAGAAGAGAGCATTGCCAAAGAACACAACGGCGATCTTGCGGATCTAATAGGTTAAGCAGAGCCAATGTTGCTAAACTGCAATTTTCATTAGGAAAGTGCAGGAAATACTTATTGTAAATACTCAGGAAACAACAATCCCATTAGCCCCATTGGTTAACTTGCGTCAATGGTACGTAAGCTTCTATTTAGGGGGCGTGATGGCTCAGTAGCTAAGACACTGAGCTTGTTGATCAGAAAGGTCGGCAGTTCGGGGGTTCGAATGCCTAGCGCCGCATAACGGAGTGAGCTCCCGTTACTTGTCCCAGCTTCTGCCAACCTAGCAGTTCGAAAGTGTGTAGAAAAATAGGAACCAACTTTGGTGGGAAGGTAACAGCGTTCCATACGCCTTCGGCGTTTAGTCATGCCGGCCACATGACCACGGAGACGTCTTCAGACAGCGCTGGCTCTTCAGCTTTGAAACGGAGATGAACACCGCCCCCTAGAGTCAAGAACGACTAGCATATATGTGCGAGGGGAACCTTGACCTTTAATCTTAAATAATCATTATTAATCTTAATCTTAAATTAATACAGGTAGTCCTTGATTTACGACTGGAATTGAGTTCAAAATTTCCGTTGCTTAGTGAGGCATTTGTTTACCTTTACCTTTATAATTAAATTCACAGTCAAAGACTGTTGAAAATGTAATAATTCGAGTCTAACCAAGGATTAGGAACTATGTAAATTGCATATGAGGATATAGGCAATTCCAAGCAGGATTTTTTTTTCCCCGGTTGGAGGTCACTTTTTTCAATGCTGGTGTAATTTCAAATGGTCACTAAATGAAAATTGAGGACTACCTGTAGAAGTTTAGCCTATTCCA
Source organism: Natrix helvetica (assembly GCF_964273705.1). Taxonomy (NCBI): domain Eukaryota; kingdom Metazoa; phylum Chordata; class Lepidosauria; order Squamata; family Natricidae; genus Natrix; species Natrix helvetica. The sequence goes on from NC_138549.1 coordinate 167,572,626, forward strand.
TCTCTCTTGTCTTAGCCTCATTCACTTTTTAAAAATAATTATTCATTTATGTATTCAATTTATATGCTGCCTATCTCACTATATAACAACTCTGAGGTTTGATTTGTGGTTGCGGCAGGGACGTGCGGTCAGGGGAGGCAGGAGAGGCAGAGCCTCACCGCCCTCATCATGAAAAAAAAGGGAAAAGGCGCTGAGGAGCCTCGGGGAATGTGACTGCGCGAGCTGCGGTCCCCTTCATGTTGAGTCGGGAAGGCGGGGAATGGGACCACGTATGCAGGACAGAGGGAGGTGCAGGAGGCTCCTCTAGCCTCAGCCTCCCTCCTGCACACGTGGTCCCATTCCCCGCCTTCTGTCGGATTCTGACGCCGGAGCTCATGGTTCCAGGGCGAATGCGCCATGCGCAAGCGGCTCCCTTCCTCGCACTGAGCAATGGCAGGTTTACGGGAAGTTGCTCGCGAAAGGACGGACTTTTCAGACCGTCGGCTACCGTTTCCCAGCCAGCTCGCTCGCAAAAGGACCCTGGAAACCGAGTCGTGGCCGGCGCCTTGCTAAGAATTCCCCGCCTTCCTGATGACATCACCAGCCTCACCAGCCATAAACCTCACCGCACGTCACTGGGTTGCGGGCATAGCTACTCCCACCCCAGTGTATTTTTATTGGCCCGCCAATTCATTGGCTTGCCTAATCATCATCTCCCTCCTTCTCGTTTCCTGTCCCAGCATACTACCACCTGCCTGATCATCCCAGCATCTTCACAACTTCCCTCCCTCAACTAGACTCTCTCCATGTCTAGACTACTTCTAGCACTGATGATGTTACCTAATTGGGTCATGAAATGTCTACAAGAAAACCACCAAACTCAAGAGAGCACCAAGGACCCCACAGTTCAACCCTGACCTACAAATATTATTTTCAACTGGTATAGCCATCAAGTCTCTGGAATTTAGTTGCATTTAGTCTTCTCTGGTGCCTAAGAGGAAACGCTCCTTCCTGAACCTGAAATCAAAACCAACAGATTACTTATTGTTGGCAAGGATCAGCCAGAAGTTATAACTGAGTTTTGAGGTTTGGGGAAATCAGATCCTCTGGAGAGGAACAGAAGAGAACAAAATAATAAGAGTTGGAAGGGACCTTAGAGGTCTTCTAGCCCAACCCCCTGCTCACACAGGAAACCTTGTACTATTTCAGACAAATCTCTTGTTAAAAACGTCCAGTGTTGGAGCATTTACAACTTCTGGAGGAAAGTTGCTCGACTGGTTAATTGTTCTAAATGTCAGGAAATTTCTCCTTAGTTCTAAGTTGCGTCTCTCCTTGTTTAGTTTCCATCCATTGCTTCTTGTTCTGCCTTCGGGTGCTTTGGAGAATAGGTTGAGCTCCTCTTCTTTGTGGCAACCCCTGAGAGATTGAAACACTGGTATCATGTCACCCCTAGTCAGTGGTGGGATTCAAATAATTTAACAACCGGTTCTCTGCCCTAATGATTTTTCCAACAACCCGTTCACAAAACTGCTCAGAAAGTTAACAACCAGTTCTTCCCAAGTGGTGCGAACTGGCTGAATCCCACCACTGCCCCTAGTCCTTCTTTTTATTAAACTACACAAACCCAATTCCTACAACTATTTTGTGGGAAGCTACCCCTCTCCTAGAAGAACGAAATATGTTGAGGAATATTAATATTATATTTCTCTGGATGAGAAATGGAGAACTGTGTTTTTCAGGCAGGAAGAACTCTTAATAGTCCCCACCTTTTGTAATTAGCCACAGCAGATGTCCGTATTTAAGAGATAGATAGCTCTATTCATAAGCAAATTCCCTGCAACAAGGTCTGAACAAAGGTAGGGTTAGCCCTCAGCCACAACAGGAATTGCCCAACAAGCCCCTTCATTGCATCAGCCGACCAAACTTCAACCAAACTGAGCTCAGACAAACTCCTAGGATTTGTACATGGCCCTGTGGGAGTCTGACAACAGCCAATAGAATATATGTTCTTGCACAGGAACAGGAAGCTCAAGTTCAAAGCCCAAGAGAAGGTATAAAGAATCCCCACTCTCAACTCCATGTGGTCAGCTGTACCAGAACCACAACCTATGTGGTCCTGTTCATCAATAAATGGACCTCCAGCCTTCGGCCTTCATTTTTTTTCTCCCAGCTTGGAACTGAACCAGATGGATATTTCTTCCAATATAGTCTTCATCTGTTTTAGCCTCCAGTCCCATAATCATCTTTGTTGCTCTTCTCTGCACTCTTTCTAGAGTCTCCACATCTTTTTTTAATATCACCTCGACCAAAACTGGATGAATATTCCAAGTGCGGCCTTACCTAGTGGTATTAACACGTCACGTGATCTTGATTCTATCCCTCTGTTATTGCAACCTAGATCATCCATGAATCTTTATACCAGAGTTGTGGTTTTTGCAGAACTATGCAAACATTGATTGCTAACCAACTTCCAGGGACAGCTGCATAGAGAAAGCATATGCAATAAAATAGCAGAGTTGGAAGGAATCTTAGAGGTCTTCTAGTCCAACCCCCTGCCTAGGCAGGAAACCCTATACCATTTCAGACAAATGGCTATGCAACATCTTCTTAAAGACTTCCAGTGTTGGGGCATTCACAACTTCTGGAGGCAAGCTGTCCCACTGATTAATTGTTCTAACTGTCAGGAAGTTTCTCCTTTGTTCTAAGTTGCTTCTCTCCTTGATTAGTTTCCACCTATTGCTTCTGGTTCTACCCTCAGGTGCCTTGGAGAATAGTTTGACTCCCTCTTCTTTGTGGCAACCCCTGAGATATTGGAACAATGCTATCATGTCTCCCCTAGTCCTTCTTTTCATTAAACTAGACATACCCAATTCCTTCTTCTCCATGTCCGGTAGGTGGCAGTCAAGGACAAGCAGAGCCATAGGTTTGTCCTATGGCATTAATCTCCATAGGGCAAACATGGTGGCTTGCCTAGAGGATGAATTACCGGTAATCAGAGTCCAAAAATAAGAATTCTGGACAACAGCAATATGTTCCTGGAGTCCAGTAACGATTCGGATATGTCACACTGTTTTCTTGGCAACCATTCAGAAGCAGTTTGGCACTGTCTGCTTTCAGGATGGAATAATAGGATTGCCTGGTGGTCTCCCATCCAGCTGTTAACCAGACCTAGCTTCCTAGGGAATCATCCAAGGTTGGTTAATGCCCCCCCCTCCCCATGAGACACAGAGCAAAAGACAACATCAATAACTGATAGGTAGTCAGAACCAGATGTGGTATTCAGCCGGTTCTCTCCGGTTCGGGCGAACTGGTAGTGGCGGCTGCAAGAGACTCCGCCCACCAGCCTCGACGAACCAGTAGGGAAAGTAAGTGAATCCCACCCCTGGTCAGAACCCCTTTACTTCAAAACCCGGAGCCCTGTAAGATTTTGGAAGGAGGTCACCCACACTTCCCTTACTATCTATCTGACAATTTGCCAGCTACCAAGATTGTTGGACGAGCAGGCTAAAAAACAGCCAGGGAAGTGATTGAAGCTTTGGAAAGAAGCCCCTGTCAGTCGATAGGAGTGCTTATTTATCACCAGCTTATCAAGTACTTAGACGGTGAAGGCTGGGCAGTACAAACAACAACAGCCAATGCCTTAAAAGCCAGCCATTAACAAACCCTCAATCAGCAATCCTATTTTAATGCTCAGAAACCTGGCAAATCTGAAATGATCAGGGAGTAAAAGTTTAATTGAAGACACGAAAACCGAAACACCGTGAACCTTTCTGATGATTAATCAGGAACTGTTATTAGTATGTTTGTTGCCAGAAAACTATAAATATATAGTAGAATTAATCGAAGTTTGGGATGATGCCTCCCTTGGGAATTTAATTGCCAAATTAGAGGCACATCAGCATGATTTGAATGTAGGAGCTGAAAGGAAGATTTTACAGGAGACCAGAGAAAAAAAATGTTAACATTTGCAATAATAGGACATTTTATTACATAGAAGAAAAAAACAGGACACATTTGATTATGTAAAGAATGAAGACTTGAAATCACAGACAACAAAGAAAGATAACGAGAGCGAGGTTTTGTAGGAGTTGCAGAAACATTGAGATATGGACAAAAATAATATCTATGTTAGTAAATAATTGTATAATAACTTACTTGAAATTGGACATGATCATGAAAGAAAAATAAATTGCTTCAGGTTAACATATCTGCAATAAGGACAAGCCTTGATAAATCTTACCAAGGAAAAGTTAATTTAGCAAATGAAATGTCGAGAGTTATTTGTGGAAAAAGCAGTATTAAACTGAAATACCCGATGAATCATGACGAAAACAGAAATAGAGGAATACAGGTAGTCCTCAACTTACGACCACAATTGAGCCAACATTTCTGTTGTTAAATGAGACCTTTGTTTAAAGAGCTTTGTCCCATTGTGTGACCTTTCTTGCAGTTGTTTAGTGAATCACTGCAGTTGTTAAATTAGTAACACAGTTGTTAAGTGAATCTGGCTTGTCAGAAGGTCACAAAAGGGGATCACAACAATCCCAGGACATTGCAACTGTTATAAATATGAGTCAATTGGCCAAGCATATGACAATGAGAGCATGGCAGCGCTGCAAAAGTTGCAAGTGTGAAAAATGGTCATAAGTCACTTTTTAAGGTACCGTTTTAACTTCAGTCACAAAATGAACAGTTGTGAGTCAAGGACTACCTGTATACACCCTACCAACAAAAGTGTGTATAGTCAAGGCTATGGTTTTCCCAGTTGCAATGGATGGCTGTGAAAGTTGGACCATAAGAAAGGCTGAGCGCCAAAGAATGGAGGCCTTTGAACTCTGGTGCTGGAGAAGACTCCTCCGAGTCCCTTGGACTGCAAGGTGATCCAACCGGTCAGTCCTAGAGGAGATCAACCCTGACTGCTCTTTAGAAGGTCCTAAATCCTGAAGAGGAAACTCAAATACTTTGGCCACCTAATGAGAAGGAAGGACTCACTGGAGAAGAGCCTCATGCTGGGAAAGATGGAGGGCAAAAGAAGAAGGGGACGACAGAGAATAAGATGGATGGATGGAGTCACTGAAGCAGTAGGCGTGAGCTTAAATGGACTCCAGAGGACAGGAAGGCCTGGAGGAACGTTGTCCATGGGGTCGCAATGGGACGGATATGACTTCGCAACTAATAACTACAACAACCTCTATTACAAGAATAGTGTTTTATAGCTGAACTGATGCAGGTCTCTGCTATTTCATGCAGCAAGTTGTAAAACTGCTTTTAAAATGGATTTTGCATTGTTAGAAAACATCCAACAAGTAACATTAGTGGAAAAAACAGAATGATACCGCACTAATTTGCAGGAACTTATATATCCCTAATGCATGTAACAGGAAGTGTTGAATAATAATAATCCTGCAAAATTGCAAGAAGATTTGGTCACAGAGATGAGTGTGCCATTAAGACAACTGCTGGAAACAAAAGGAATCAAAATATATTTTGTTACTTTTAAAGGAAACTTTTCCAAGCCAGTCAGGTGTTAGAACCTATTTTTTTCAGATGTTTGTGGTCCCGTGCCAATCAAAGTAAGGGTGAGAATATTTGTTTAACATTCACAGGCTGTCACTCAAAAGTATATTTGGACCTACCTCTGAAACATTTAAGGAATTCAAAACTGTTTGGTGCTTATGTAAGAAACTGATTCAGCTTGAAAAAAAATGAGGAAATTAAGATCTGATCACGGAGGAGAATATTGTCACTGGGAATTTGAAAAATATTTGACAATAAAGACTTAAAAGATGGGGGGGGGGGAAATCACACTGTTATAGCTGTGGCAAAATAGGTTTCCAAAAAAAAAGAAGAAGAAGAAGAAAAGAATCAAAGTCTGTTAAGATCAAAAGATCTTTGTAGTTGCAAGGTTAACCAGTCTATTTTTGGTGGAAAGCAGAGTTACAAAATTATTTGCCTATAAAAAGTGCAGATAAAACTCTACATGGGAGAAGTCACAATCTGTTGCGCCTAAAGGTATTTTGATGCAAAAATATGCTTAAACTGGGAGTCCTCGCTTACCAACTGCCTTGTTTAGCGACCATTCAAAATTACAACGGTGTAAAAAATATAGCTTTGTGACCAGTGCTCACATTTATGACTGTCACAGTGTCCTGCAGTCATGTGATCACCACTTGGAGACGTGGTGGTGCAGTGATTAGAATGCAGTATTGCAGGCTAATTCACCTGACTGCCGGCTGCCAGCAGTTCGACAGTTCGATTCTCACTGGCTCAAGGTTGACTCAGCCTTCCATCCTTCCTAGTTTGGTAAAAGGAGGACCTGATTGTTGGGGGCAATAGGCTGACTCTGTAAACCCTTTAGAGAGAGCTATAAAGCACGGTGAAGCCAGTGGTGGTTTCAAAAGTTTTTAGAACCTCTTCTGTAGGTGTGGCCTGCTTTGTGGAAGTGGCTTGCTGGTCATGTGACCAGGTGGGAGTGGCTTGCCAGCTATGTGACCGAGTGGGAGTGGCTTGGCAGTCATGTGACTGGGTGGGTGTGGCCAACTTGTAAAATGTGGTGAAACTCACTTAACAACGCTCTTGCTTAGCAACCAAAATGTTGGCTCAGAAACTCTGGCATTTGAAGCACGCAAGTCTTAAAGCTGTCAAGTTACAAGAACCTTGCACCCCTAACCCTTTAGAATAAAAACCCCCAGGGGTGTTCAAACTTGACAGCTTTAAGACTCGCTAAGTGAATAGTTGTAAGTCGAGGACTATCTGTATCTCAAGTTCCTTCTCTGGGCTGTAAAAGAGCAACTGGTCCAAGGGTACCCAGCTGCCTTTGTGATCCTGCACTAGAACTCACAAGCTCTCAGTTTTTAGCTTAATGCCTTCCTCACTGTGCCAAACTGGCTCATGTCCCAAACTCAAATGCGTTTTAAAGCTCATCACCAGCTTTTTGAATTATGCCAGAAGCAAAGTGCCAACCAGCTGTTAGGGCCCGCCAGCGGCCAGAGGACCTGGCAGCAGATTCGGCCAGTGAGGAGATTGGGGAGGAACATGGGCCAGTCCTGGAGTCTGGGGAAGGCTCTGATGAGGGCTCTGTGTCAGAGGCAGAGAGGGGGGCAGAGCCCTATGCCAGTTATCAGCTGCCTTCGGAGTCAGACATCAGTGAGGCAGAAGAACAGCTGGAGCATGTTCCCAGTGTATGCATGCGCAGAGTTGCCAAATGAAGGGAAGAGCTAAAAAGCAGGGGCGACTTGGGAGTGAGGCCACAGGTGGATGATGAATGGCCCCTTCCAGAGGCAATAAAAGAGGAGCAAAAGGGCGGTGGAGTTTGCAGGAGACAATTAGTTCGCTTAATTGGTTGGTGACTCTCCGAGACTCCTTGCCAAGTTTTGCAGATATCGGCCTGTCAGCTCTCCAAGCCAGATAAGGTCTGTGACTGTAAATCCTCCCTTGAAAGACTTTGCTGGATGTGAATGAGCGGAATTCACAGTAAATTAATAAAAGAGGTTTTTGTCTGGAACAGGAGTTTACTTCATGCTCTTGGGAAGTCTCGGTCAGAACACCTGCATATATTTTCAGCATTGTCAGTGCAACATGGGCTCTGAGTTCTTCCAGTGAGACCAGTCTGCAGAATGCATGCAAACGTCAAATACGACTGCATGTGATCTCGAAAGTAGAAATCTACTAAAGTGGATTTTAAGGATTAATATTTAATGGCCTTACGTAGGAGAGTTGTGGCATTACTCCAAGCAAAAATACAGTTACTATGTCGTATGCAATTCAAAACCATGTGCTCATATGGGGAGGGAGAGGGAAATCTGATGGGGACAGGGGGGATTTACACTTTAAATTTACTTCTAGAGTCTGCACACGTAAACAGCCTCCCCCCCTGCCCGAAACACACAAACACACCTGTCAAAGTGACTGGCATAAGAGGGAGTTTGCTTCGGATGCTCAGCTTGCAAACCGTTCTCTTGGGAATAATGAAATTATCAAATTAAAATAATAAAAATATCTGCAATGATATGCATGCCTAAACATCAGCCCCCTAAGTATAATTTAAAAATTAAATTAAATTAAAAGATGCCAAGTCATGGCTACATTTGCCTATTTGCAAAAAAAACCTGTGGCTAACTTAACTACCTGCCAACAGGAAACGGTTGCTGGCTGATTCAGATGCACTGCTGACCTTCTCTGGGAGTTTAGCATAGAGGACAAGAAGCAGTGGGTGGAAACTAACCAAGGAGAGAAGCAACCTAGAACTACGGAGGAATTTCCTGACCGAATTACCGTATTTTTCAGACTATAAGATGCACCAAGATTTTGAAGAGGTAAATTTAAAAAAAAGTTTTTGCACTCTGCAGGCCTCCCAAACCCTCTGCACACCTTGTTTTTTGTGAAAACGGGGTATGCAAAGAGTTTGAGAGGCCTGCAAAGTGCTCTTGGGAGCTGGGGGGCTGCAAAAACAAGCAAAAAAGGCCTATTTATTTGCGAAAATGGGCCCGTTTTTCCCCACAAAAAACAGGGCATGCATAGGCTTTGGGAGGCTTGTAGAGTGTTTCTGGGGGTGGGGGAGGGGCAAAACAAGCAAAAAATGGTCTGTTTTTGCTCTCCCCACCCACCCAGGAGCACTTTGCAGGCCTCCCAAACCCTCTGCACGGCCATTTTGGTGAAGGGGGTGGGGTTACAGGAGGCAAAAAATGTTTCATTTTTCAGTGTATAAGACACACCCAGATTTTCACCCTCTTTTGAGGGGAAAAAGGTGCGTCTTATACTCTGAAAAATATGGTAATCAGTGGAACGACTTGCCTCCAGAAGATGTAGGTGCTCCAACCCTAGAGGCTTTCAAGAAGAAATTGGATGTCAGAGTTTGCTGTAGCAATTACATCCAAAAAGTACACACAGGTAACTGATTCAGCAGGATTCATTAACTTCTTTATATACATAATAACACAGAAGGCATATATACAATCCCCATTCTGGTTCTTCCAACGTGGTATAGAAAATACAAGCAAAACACGAGCGGAGTTTCAGTTTCATTTCAGAGTAGCAGACTAGTTTAGAGTTCAGCACAGACTCAGAGCTTTAGTATGGAAGTTAATCTAAGCCACCCCCAGGCTCCTTGTAGTTCACACAACAAATGCTGTTTCAGTTTCCAAACAGCCCTCATTGGCTGATCTGTTACCATGTCTATTCCAGTCTATGACCATTCATACTCTGACATTGGACAACCATTTTACTAAGAAGGCCATCTAGCTCTTTTGAACCGGCATGAGAATATGGTGGTACCAAATACGCTGGAGGACAAAAACTGCGTAATCTTCTAAAGCCTTGTAGGCTGTTGTGGGAACATTGGCTACTACTTACCCGAGGTGACCCTAAATCGGTGGTTGGATTCACTTACCTTCCCCACTGGTTCGCTGCACATGCGCAGTGCTCACGCATTACATCGGGGCGGGTAGACAGAGCCTCCCGCAGCCACCGCTACCGGTTCACCCCAACCAGAGAGAACCTGCTGAATACCATCTCTTCCCCTTTATCAGGGGTGTCAAACTGGCGGCCCACATGCACAGGCCACCCCTACCCAGCTCCACGAAGGGAAAAATGTTGCGATACGTCACATGACTGCAACATGATGCCACAAGTTTGACACCCGTGTTTTAGCCCAGGGTGAGCAAGGATCGTCCCTTGGTGACGGGTGGACTTCAATTCCCAGGATTCCTGAGCCAACACAGCTGAAGAACATAGTATTCAGATCAGTGGTGGGTTGCTCCTGGTTCGGACGAACCAGTAGTAGCAGCGGGAGGCCCTGCCTACCCCCACGGGCGCTTCTGCGCATGCGTAGAAGCGTTGTGCACAAGTGCGAGCGTGTGCGAGCGAACCCAAACTGGTAATAAAAGTTTGCAACCCACCTCTGATTGAGGATCCTGATAAATGCTTTCATTGCTTGTCAAAATTAACCCCTGGCAGTCTGTTAACCCCGCCATGAAAATGCCTATCACAAGTACGCTTAGCCTTTTTTCCCGGGTATAGAATTCCAGCCAATTATATTTGCAAGACAACAATGATGTGACGTTTCAGATTATGCAGAAATTTAATCAACACACACTTGGCACGTTTTAGGTAGTTTTGGCAACAGGGTGCTAAATGCATCAAACTAATTCCCTTTTTCTCTTCATGTACAATGTCTTTACAGCCGTGCTCCCTGTGAAGAAAGTACTAGATCAGCCGAATTATACAGGTCGTTCTTGATTAGCAGCTATTCATTTAGTGACGGTGCGGAGTTAAAAGTTTTAAGAAAATATTGGACAACTGTTTGTCTGAAATGGTCTAGGGCAGTGATGACTTACCTTTTTGTCGTTGTGTGCTGAAAGCACGCGCCTGTGCGTGTGACACCCGCCTGTGTCCCCTCCCCCCTGCGCATGTGACACCCTGCGCTCCCCCCGCGCATGTGTGCTTGACCACCGCCACACCCCATTTGGGGCCTAATAGGCCTCCCTGCAGCCTCCTGGGATCAAAAACCGGCTGCAGGGGCGCGCGACTCCCACACATCCCACCCATGCACGGCTGACCCCCACCCTCATGCATGCATGCGCATCTCCTGCATGTGCTCCCCCCCACGCATGTGCAGCAGAGACCCAAAGACCATCTGACTAGCGGGAGGTACGCGGTGGAGCTGAACTGGGGCGACGGCTTGCGTGCTCACAGAGAGGTCAGTGTGTGCCACCCCTGGCCTTCTTGCCATAGGTTCGCTATCATGGGTATAGGGATTCCTGCTTGAGCAGGGGGTTGGACTAGAAGACCTCCAAGGTCCCTTCCAACTCTGCTATCCTGTTTCTGTTACACAACAGCACTGAAAAGAGTGATTTATGACCGTTTTTCACACTTATGACCATTGATGTATCCTCATGGTCACCTGATCAACATGCAGACGCTTGGCAACTGACTCATACTTATGATGGTTTCGGTGCCCAGGGGGAGTTACACTATATTGCCAAAAGTATTCGCTCCCCCATCCAAAGAATCAGAATCAGGTGTTCCAATCACTTCCACGGTCACAGGTGTATAAAATCAAGTCCCTAGGCATGCAGACTGTTTTTACACACATTTGTGAAAGGAGCTCAGTGAATTCTAGCATGGAATTGTGATAGGATGCCACCTGTGCAACAAATCCAGTCATGAAATTTCTTCGCTCCTCAATATCCCACAGTCAACTGTCAGCTGTATTATAAGAACGTGGAAGTGTTTGGGAACGACAGCAACTCAGCCACAAAGTGGTAGCCCACGTAAACCCGTCCAACGTCAGTGTGTAACCTCACAAATGCGCTTCTGGAAGAATGGTCAAAAATTCCCATCAACACACTCCTGAACCTTGTGGACAGCCTTCCCAGAAGAGTTGAAGCGGTTATAGCTGCCAAGGGTGGACCGACGTCATATTGAACCCTACGGATTAGGAATGGGATGTCACTTACCGTAAGTTCATATGCGAGTAAAGGCAGGTGAGCGAATACTTTTGGCAATATGGTGTATCTAAACCTTTTTTGTGACCTTCTGACAACTGAAGTCAGTTGGGAAAACAGATTCACTTATCAAACGTATTACCAAGTTAACAACTGCAGTGATTCCTTTCAACAACTGTGGCAAGAAAGGGGAAAAGGGGAAAAATCTACTTAACAACGGTCAGCAACAAAAAATGTTTGGGCTCAACTCTGGTCGTAAGTCTAGGACTACCTAGACTCTTATTACCAGTATAATCAGAGAAGTGGTTCCAAAATTTTTCTACACGCCTGGTGATGTCCTACTTCTCAGAATTCCAGTTGCAATACCTGACAATTGCATATGTAAATCTGTATAACGCGGAAGACTGTTTAACTTTTGGGGTCTGTTGCAGGATTCCTGATCAAAGCCAAGAAATTTTAACTGCGGCTTAGGCTTCCAAGCAGGTCCAAGTGAGAAGGTTTTTAAGCTATGTCTCCGTGTGTTCCTCGTGTCTGAAAGGGGGGCTGTGGTTGGGCATCTCCTTCGTGTCTTTTGGGCCCGGCAGAATGTGGGGGGCTGTATCACTCTCTCCTCCTTGAGTTGATTTCTTGTAGGCTGTGAAGAAAAAAACAAAACAAAACAGAACGAATGGAGTATTAGACAGAGCGCATTCTGGGATAATAATTTTCTCCCTGAAAATTACTTACCTACATAATCCTCTACTTAGGGCCATAATTGGGATCAGAAATCCAGTCATAGCAATAGAACTTAGACTTATATACCGCTTCATAGAGCTTTTTACAGCCCTCTCTAAGCGGTTTACAGAGTCAGCCTTTTGCCCCCAACAATTTGGGTCCACATTTTACCCACTTTGGAAGGATGGAAGGCTGAGTCAGCCAGAAGTCATTGGTGTTCTTAGAGGTTGGTTGTTTTCTTGCAGACGTTTCATTACCCAACTAGGTAACCTCATCAGTGCTAGAAGGGAAGAGGAGTTTGCTCGGTTTATATACAGTGATTTGCCCTATCAATGTTATTGGGAGTTCTTGGTGGTTTCTTGATTGGGTTATTATTTACTTTTTTCATCTAGTTGGCCTAGAATTAACTTAGAGCAAAACCCCACTCCCTTCTATCACTGATGAAGTTACCTAGTTTGGTAATGAAACATCTGCAAGAAAACACCCACGCTCCAAGAACACCAAAGACCCCACAGTTCAACCCTCAGCAGCCAATATTCTCTTCTATATGTTCACCAGGTCCTCTTTCTTTCCTTTTTAAAAATATATTTTTATTATTTACATAAAAGTATATTGAACACAGTGTGATTCCTAGCATTTCACTTGCCATAAAAACCAAAGCAAAAACATTATAACATATATACTACTTAAACAGTGCTTGTGTGGTACAATTATTTTTGACCATCATATTCATTCTAATACCACGATACATATATAGTATCTCATTCCCGGTCCCCCTACCCCCGTGAAGGCGAATCTATGGCACACATGCCAGAGGTGGCACGCAGAGGTGGCCTCCAATGTTCCCTCTAATTTTTTTTTCAGTGCGTGTGGGAAAGAATAGTGTTTGAGTGGCGCATTTTCATGCCTGAGCACCTGAATTTTTTTCACAGATGTCACCCACTGTTGAATTATGGGAATCAACGTCCACACATTTTAAAAGTTGCTGAGGTTGAGAAACAAGTTTTATATATATGTTTGAGCAGCGTCAGGCTCGGGCCCCGCTCCCTTCCGCCAACGGCCCCGGGAGACCCGCCGAGGAGCCGTGCTCTTTTCCTTTGGTGCTTCTCAATCCCCAGCAAGAAGGATCCGACCGTTGTGCTCAAGAGCACGTCTGCCGCCGGGCGCCAAACGAGAATTTTAAACTTGCAACTTCGTTCCGCCAATGACAGCGCCTCTCCACCCTCTCCAAATACCCCGTGACATTAAAAATCACTGTGCGGCAGTTGGAAACTGCTGCACGGTGTTTTCTTGTCACATGTGCGGCTGCGCAGCCGCGCAGCTTAGAGGCAATATTGGTGGCCTCTCTTTGGGAATGCACACTGTCGCCATCTGCTCTTCTGGTTGCTTGGCTGGTCTTCACGGGTGCCGGAGTGCCAGAAAGTGCTCAAAAAATAGCTCCAAAAATGCCCCAAAACCAGGCTGTTTTCCAGGCCATTTTCTGGCCATTATTCGGGCCAGGAAAACAGCTTGAAAATGAACCGAATAATATCCGGAAACAGTCTCAAAAATAGCCAAAAAACAGGCATGCATGCACTGGCCAGCTGGTCTTCAGGTTTCTGGCATGCGCGCACGCGCGCACACACACACACATGCATACAGGTTCCGGTTTGAGCACTCTGTGCCGAAAAGGTTCACCATCATTGCCAAAGCCTATTTTTTTTGTATTCTGACTTCCATCTCGTGCTTCTAACCATAGATAGAATCTGTTCCATGTAATATTCTGTCTCTCCTTTGTGTTTTATTTTTAATGTTAGTCTATCCCCGTGATGGCAAATCTATGGCATGCGTGCCATAAGTGGCACGTGTAGCCATTTGTCAGGGCATGCAAGGCGTTGCCCTGTCAGCTGGCCAGTGCACATGCGTGCGCTGGCCAGCTGACTTCGGCCTTCTTTTGAGGCCATTTTCCTTGAAGCCTCCGGAGTGCGAAAAACTGGCCCTACGGGCAAACTGGAAATTTAGAAACGTAGTTCGGGTCTGCTCTTGGGGCCGGTTTTAGCCCCATGGAGCCTTCAGGAGGCTTCCCTGAAGGCTCCGGAGGGCAAAAAATGACCCTACAAGCAAACTGGAAGTACTTTCCCGAATATCCGGTTTGCCCGTAGGGCCGGATGTTCGTGGTCCGGAGGCTTCAGGGAAGCCTTGAGGGAGGGGGGAGGCTTTTTTTGCCCTCCCCAGGCTCCTATAAAGCCTCTGGAGCGTGGGGAGGGTGAAAAAAGCAGCCCCAAAATGGGGGGGAGTGTTGGTCGTGCGCACATGCGTGCTGGAGTTGTGCGCATAGCATTATGGGCGTGGCATGCCCGCATATGATCCCCCTGCACTCCCCCCGCTTTTGGCACGTGAGCAGGGGTGGGTTCTTGCCAGTTCTAAGCTCTTCTATAGAAGAGGTTCCACAAATCTACAGTGCCGTTTAGAACCGGTTGCAGCTCCCCCCCGCACATCATCAAAATGAAGAGCGAGAGGAGGAATTCTGGGAGTTGAAGTCCACAAGTCTTAAAGCTGTCAAGTTTGAACACCCCTGGGTTTTTTTTTCTATAGGGTTAGGAGTGCAAGGCTCTTGTAACTTGACAGCTTTAAGACTTGCGTGCTTCAAATGCCAGAGTTTCTGAGCCAACATTTTGGTTGCTAAGCAAGAGCGTTGTTAAGTGAGTTTCACCACAGTTTACAAGTTGGCCACGCCCACCCAGTCACATGACTGCCAGGCCACTTCCACTCGGTCACATGGCTGGCAAACCACTCCCAACCGGTCACATGGCTGGCAAGCTACTTCCACAAAGCAGGCCACACCTACAGAAGAGGTTCTAAAAAATTTTGAATCCCACCACTGCACTCGAGCCACAAAAGGTTCGCCATCAGTGGGCTATCCATTTCTGCCCAGATTAGTATCTTCCACTTTAATTAATCAGTGGAACAGCTTGCCTCCAGAAGTTGTGAATGCCCCAACACTGGAAGTCTTTAAGAAGATGTTGGATAGCCATTTGTCTGGAACGGTATAGGGTTTCCTGCCTAGGCAGGGGGTTGGACTAGAAGACCTCCTAGGTCCCTTCCAACTCTACTATTGTATTGTATTGTATTATTGTACTTGCTCCACTTTCTTCTCCTCCTCTGCTGCCTGTTTAAAATTTTCACGACCCAAGCTTTGCCAGGGTTAAACGAGAAAAAAGAACTATCAGTATTTTCCATCTAGATACATCAGAGCTTGTCGGAAAGGCACGGTGGCAGCTTGTCAAACATGCCCCGTTTGTAAACCTTGGCGACCACCATATCTCTCTATTAGTGGGTCAACTCTGCTCTTTTCTACTTTTTTCAACTGGGCAAAGAGAGCAAAGGGAAGCATTTGGGACGCAAAGTGTTGAAATTGTTAGCAGGCCAGAGGGGTTTTTTGGCCAGCCTTATCAATGTCCTGCTCAAGTCACACCTGTAGGAAATACCTGTACAACATGGTCCATTGTCACTTCTGTAGGCCCTCGTCTGAAAAATAAACACTGTGCGAAAATATTTTCTTTCTGTGTGCAAAGTCAATAATTCTTTCAGGAAACCTGGGTGCGTTTTGTCAATCAAGGTTCCTTAGAAAAGGCTAGACAAACAAGCCGGACTGTGTACGTATCACACATACTCAAGCTGAAGTTTCCCCCCCCCTCTCTCCCTCCCCCCCCTCTCTCTCACAACTGGGGTTGGATCCCCATTTTGAGAACATCCCACCCTGTTAAAACATTAGAGCCTCTTAACCGCATTTTATCGCAGGACAATTGTACTGTTAGTTAGTTACAACCCATTGTGTCCGACCCATTGTGACACCATGGACAATGTTACTCCAGGCCTTCCTGTCCTCTACCATCCCCTGGAGTCCATTTAAACTCATGCCTATTGCTTTGGTGCCTCCATCCAACCACCTCCTTCCCTGTCGTCCCCTTCTTCTTTTTCTCTCCATCTTTCCCAGCATGAGGCTCTTCTCCAGGGAGTCCTTCCTTGTCACTAGGTGGCCAAAGCATTTGAGTTTCCTCTGCAGGATCTGGCCTTCTGATCTCCTATAGGACTGACCGGTTTGATCGCCTTGCAGTCCAAGGGACTCGCAGGATTCTTCTCCAGCACCATAGTTCCAAGGCCTCCATTCTTTGGCGCTCAGCCTTCCTTATGGTCCAACCTCCACAGCCATACATTGCAACTGGGAAAACCATACCTTGACTATACGCACTTTTGTTGGCAGGGTGAGGTCTGTTAATTGGGTAATGGATAGGCACACAGAGGCTTAACGGTAACAACAGGTCTTTATTAAGTACAACAAGTGAGAACAATCCAGCGAAGGTTGAGTCTGACAGCGGCCCTTTTATAGGGAGCTGTCAGACCCTTCAACCAATAGGATTAAACCTCTGTTCCCGCCGGAACAGAGGACCTTGGTGGAAACCACTGTAGTTAGAGCAAGTATCTAACACCCCTCCCCTCTTAGATGGAACAATCGTACTAGTTACGTAGTCATGCAGGTAGGCGGCTTTTGGGTAGCTCTGCCTGACCTGCGCAGTTCAGTAGGATGGGTTTCCTTGGACAGGTCGGACGGACCTGTTTGCTCCGCAGCTCCACTTGGTGGAAGCTCCTGAAACCTTTCACAGGCCACGGCTGGAGCTTCTAGAGCCGGTTCGCCCGGAGCTTGCTGCGGGCCTGCAACAAAACCAGATAAATTTCCCGGTATCCTCGGGCTTGAGCTGGCCGTGGAAGGAGTGAGTGTTTGCTCCGTTTGGGCAGGGCTTTGGCTAACTCATGCAGGAGTTACCTCTGGCTGTCTAAGAGTGGAATTGGAGAGGCAGCCACGGAGTTGGTCAATATGCCTTCTCCAATTCCTACTGTCCTTGAGTTCTAGGAGGTAAGAGCAAGGGCCGATGATGCATTTCACTGTGGCAGGAATCTACAGAGTTCCCCTGGCATAGTTGTGGGCATATACCGAATCTCCTATGCTAAAAGTCCGAATCTTGCTTGTGAAGTCTGGGGGCGATGCAGCGGAATAGTTTGGGTGTAGCCAGTCTATGTGGGACCTTAGCCGGTGACCCATGAGAAGCTCGGAGGGGCTTCTCCCTGTAGTGGCACTAGGTGTGATGTGCTGAATTAGCAAATAGTGGTCAACCCGTATTTGCCAATCTCCCGGGCCCATCCTAGAGAGGGCCTCTTTTGCAGATCTCACCATTCTCTCCACCTGACCATCGGAGGCCAGATGGAATGGGGTGACCAGGGCATGCCTGATTCCGAGCTGCTAGGAAGGTCTCAAATTTCATGGCCGTGAATTGGGGCCTGTTGTCAGAGACCAAGTCGTCAGGCAGGCTGTGCGTGGAGAAAAGTCTCTGTAGCACTTTCATGACCGCTTCTGCCGTAGTGGAGGTCATCAGGACTACCTCTAACCATTTCGAGTAGGCTTCCACAACTACAAGAAATGTCTGGCCATGAACTGGGCCAGCAAAGTCAATGTGCACCCTAGACCATGGTGCTTGAGGTCGCTCCCACTCCTTAGCGGGCACCTCTTGGGGAGCTGGTCTGGACTCCTGGCACGGTGTGCAGGTAGCCACCCATTCTTCAATCTCCCTGTCCATGTTAGGCCACCACACATAACTCCTAGCCAAAGGGTTCATCCTGACAATTCCAGGATGCCCTACGTGTAAAGCATCTAATATTGCAATGCACAGTTTGGGTGGAACAACAACCCGGTCCCCCCACAGTAATCAGCCATTTACAACTGATAACTCATCGCGTTTGGCAAAATACATTTTGAAATCAGCCCCAACAGGCCCCTTCATACCCAGTTCAAAATTTGCTTGATGGTGGAGTCCTTTGCAGAGTGACGGGCAACGTCACTGGACAAGACAGGCCCAGTCTTTGAGGAGGACTGGCAGTCACTGAGGAGGACTGGCATCTCGGGGGTAGGGTCAACGAGAAGTTCAGGCAGCCGGCAGCGGCTGAGAGCGTCAGCGTGCCCCAAAGTGGAGCCTGGTCAGTGGATGAGACGGTAGGAGTAGACAGCTAGGAAGATGGTCCATCTGGTCATGCGGGGTGATAATGACACTAGGGTAGGCTTGTGGTCCGTAACCAATTTGAAGTCCCAGCCGTATAGATACTCATGGAACCTTTTTACTCCAGCCACTGCAGCCAAAGCCTCATGGTCCAGCTAGCTGTAGTTCCGCTCTGCGGCAGACAAGGTCCTGGAGTAAAATGCAATAGGGGCTTTGGTTCCATTGGGCATGCAGTGGCTTAGGACGGCACCGACGCCGAATGGGGAAGCATTGCAGGTCAGCACCAACTGTATTGTACCAGGAAGGAGTCCACCAACAGGAGTTGTTTTACCATGGCAAATGCGGCAGCCTCGGCTCTGCCTCAGGAACACTTTGCGTTCTTAGCCAGGAGACGGTGTAAGGGCTCAGCAACGGTGGCTTTCTGTTTAAGAAAGATGCTGTAGAAATTAAGGAGCCCGAGAAATGCCTGGAGCTTGGTTTGATTGCGAGGTGTGGGGGCGTCCTGAATTGCTTTGATTTTTTGTGTGGTTGGGTGAATCCTAGAGCCATCGATTAGGTACCCTAAGAATTCAACCCTTGGCACGTTAATTTGGCATTTCTCTTTTTTGAGGCGGAGACCTTTGTCTTTAATTCGAGCCAAAACTGTTTGTACACGTTTTAAAAGTTGTGCCTCAGTTGCAGCCGATATCAGGATGTCGTCGAAATAGGGGACGACTCCTGGAATCCCCTGCAAAAGCAGTTCCATGACGCTTTGGAAGAGTCTAGGGGCGATACTAACGCTGAATTGCAGGCGGCGACATTTGAATGCACCCCTGTGCGTCACAATGGTTTCGGCCTCTGCCATAGCACCATCTACAGGCAATTGTTGGTATGCCTGAACCATGTCCAATTTTGCAACTGGGAGTTTCCCGCTGAACTGCTTGAACTTCACCTGGAAGGTGTCTTGGCCAACGATGGGGATTCAGTTTGCCAGGTAATTGTGTAGGCAGATGTCAGGGGTGCGAAGATGCTGCTTCTTTAGGCTAGGGATAGCCTGCTTTAGGGTAGACTATGGTATGATGGTCAGCGATGACCCGGTGTTGATCTGCATCTCACATGGAGAGTCCTCGATGAGAACTGTGACCTTCAGCTTTTTTGGCCGCTTGGTGCGGACTTGGCCGATTGACATGTGGTAGGTGACTCTATTGTCGTCCTCTGAGAGCCGTGGTGGCTTCTGCCAGGCCCCTTGGTTGGGCCTCTGTTGATGGTTTGGTGCATTTCTAGGCTGCCAGGCAGTGGCAGGGAATTCGCTCCGGCACACCTTGGCAATGTGCCCCTTTCGCTCACAGAACTGGCAGGTTGCGTCACGGAAATGGCAAGCTGATTTGGCATGGTCTCCTCCACAGCTAGCGCAAGGCGGGAAATGCGGTTTGAATTTGTGCGCCAGCTGGGCGTGGCTACTGCGCATGCGGCAGCTGTCATCTTCCTTGCCTTCTGAGCTCTTGGGCTCTGCAGCCTCGTGACGTACGCATGTACTCTTTCGTGCGTCTTGTGGAGCGCTTTGGCACTGCAGAGTCTCAGTAGATTTGACAGCTGATTCGGACACCCTGGCCTCGTCCAAGGCGATCTGCAGAGTGAGGTTAGATTTAGCGAGTAACCTACTCTGTAGGTTAATGTCCCGAACGCTGCAAATTATGCGATCCAGAATCAGCTCGTCCAGATCTCACAATTTGCAGTACGCTGCGGCCTTGTGCAGTGCCGCAACATACTTGTTAATTCACTCACCCTCCTTCTGGTTTCTGATGTTAAACTCATTCCGGCGAACGTGCTTGTATGGCTTGGGTGCATAATGAGTCCTTAGCGTCTGCTGAAGCACAGACCAGGTGATTGTCTTTCGTCGTCTCGAACGCTTCCCAGCCACAGTATCCAAGGAGCATGTTCTTCTTGCGGCCTTCAGAAAGGCCCATGAGGTCGTTTGCCTCAAGGAAGCAGTCAAATAGTAGCATGTACGAGTCCCAGTGCTTTGTGACTGGGTCATACGGAGTCAGTGGGGCGCGCATGGCCATTTTGTGTTCAGAGGGCGTTTTGAGTTTGCCGCTCAAAATAGCTGCTCGAAGGTGTGCTGAGCTCTGGGCTGGATGTACTTGCTGGATTACTACGTTCTTCCGGTTCGTCTAGTTGCCTTCCAATCCCACCCTCGTCCCCAGTGTTAGATTGGGTAATGGATAGGCACAGACAGGCTTAACGGTAACAACAGCTCTTTATTAAGTAGAACAAGTAAGAACAATCCAGCGAAGGTTGAGTCTGACAGCAGCCCTTTTATAGGGAGCTGTCAGACCCTTCGACCAGTGGGATTAAACCTCTGTTCCCGCCAGAACAGAGGACCTTGGTGGAAACCACTGAAGTTAGAGCAAGTATCTAACAAGGTCTCTGCTTTTTAGTATGCTGCCTAGATTTGCCATAGCTTGGTTAAATATTTGTGTAACATGGGATCCCGGATGGAAGGAACAACAGACCACAACAGTGGTTTTCTTCTTGAACCAAAACTATCAGTAATTTCTCAGTATCCAGAGGACACAGTTAGAAAAGAGCCCCACAGGAACTAAACATAAAGGCATGGAAACCTGTACAGGTAGTCCTTGACTTAAAACATTTCTTTCTAAGGTGGGACTAGAATTCCCAGTCTCCTCTGATTGGCCCAAAGTTTTCATGCCTAAGGCAGGACTAGAATTCCCAGTCAACTTGTGATTGGCCCAAAGTCACCCAGCCAGTTTTTATTCCTAAGGCGGGACTAGAATTCCCAGTCAATTTGTGATTGGCCTAGTCACCCAGCCAGCTTTCATGCCTAAAGCGGGACTAAAATTCCCAGTCTCCTCTGATTGGCCCAATGTTTTCATGCCTAAAGCAGGACTAGAATTCCCAGTCAACCTGTGATTGGCCCAAAGTCACCCAGCCAGTTTTTATTCCTAAGGCGGGACTAGAATTCCCAGTCAACTTGTGATTGGCCTAGTCACCCAGCCAGCTTTCATGCCTAAAGCGGGACTAAAATTCCCGGTCTCCTCTGATTGGCCCAATGTTTTCATGCCTAAGGCAGGACTAGAATTCCCAGTCAACCTGTGATTGGCCCAAAGTCACCCAGCCAGTTTTCATTCCTAAGGCGGGACTAGAATTCCCAGTCAACTTGTGATTGGCTTAGTCACCCAGCCAGCTTTTAGTCACCCAGCCAGCTCTGAATAACCGAGACCTGGTTGGGCCACGAGGGAGGTTTACCCCTCGTGGAAATGTGCCCGCCAGGTTATCGAGCATTTCACCAGCCTCGGGCCCAGGGAAGGGCCGGTGGGGTAGCAGTGATTATCCGGGAAGACTTGGAGCCGAGAGAGTCCACTGTGCCACAGACATCCGGGTGTGAGTCCCTCGTCGTGAGATGGGGCCCAGGGAGGCAGTTGGGCCTGCTGATAGTATACCTGGCTCCTCGCTATACACCAGCGGCCCTGCCTGAACTCCTCGAGCTGATCTCATCGGTGGCGGTTGAGACCCCCAAACTTTTAGTGATGGGGGATTTTAATCTGCCGTCGATGGGAGAAGCGTCTGAGGGGGTTCGGGAGTTCATGGCTTCCATGACAGCCATGGACCTGACCCAGTTAATTCAGGGCCCCACTCACGAGGGAGGCCACACGTTGGACCTTGTCTTTGTCTCTGGCCAGTGGACGAGTGATCTGGGAATAGGGGATTCAATTATTACTCCCCTGTCATGGTCAGATCACTCACTTCTCTGGCTTGACTTCCCCGGTGCTACACCCCGCTGCGGGGAGGCGGAACCGGAAGGTATTAGATGGTTCCGCCCCAAGCGCCTGATGGAACCAGATAGGTTCCAGACGGAGCTTGGGCCACCTCCTGTGGACCTGACCCGCCCCCGAGTGGAGGACCTGGTAGACGCATGGAATAGTGCGACTACCGGGGCCCTTGACCGGGTGGCGCCTTTGCGGCCTCTCCTGCGGCGACGAACCACCCTGGCCCCTTGGTTTACCGAGGAGCTAAGGGTGATGAAACGCCACAAGAGACGCCTAGAGAGTCGTTGGAGATCCTCCCGTTCCGAATTTGACCGAACACAGGTACGAGCCTATTTGAGGACGTACCTTGTGGCATTAAGAGCGGCCAAACGCCAATATTGTGCCGCTCTTATTGCGTCCGCAGATAACCGCCCTGCCGCCCTGTTTCGGGTGACTCGCTCTCTCTTGTTTGAGAGACCGCGGGAAGCCCCTTTACAGGGCAGAGCAGAGGAGTTTGGGAAATATCTACAGGACAAAGTCGCTCAAATCCGGAAGGGATGGGCCCCTTTCAGTGGTCCAGCTGAGACGCCTGCGGCAAGTCTTGAGGGACCGCTTTGGGAGGAGTTTGACTCGGTTGCCATCGAGGATTTGGACAGGTTGCGTGGACGTCTGCGACCTACCACATGTTTATTGGACCCGTGTCCCTCCTGGCTTGTACTGGCATCCTGGGAGGTTACACGCGACTGGCTCCTGGGCCTAGTGAACGCCTCGTTGGGCGAGGGGCTTCTACCGACCGCCTTGAAAGAGGCGGTGGTGAGGCCCCTGCTCAAGAAGCCTTCCCTGGACCCAATGGACCTAGTCAATTATCGTCCTGTCTCCAACCTTCCTTTTTTAGCGAAGGTTGTAGAGAGTGTGGTAGCACAACAGTTCCCACGTCACCTGGAGGAGAATGATTATCTAGACCCGCGCCAGTCCGGCTTCCGACCCGGGCACAGCACGGAGACGGCCTTGGTCGCATTGGTTGATGATCTCTGGAGGGCCAGAGATAGGGGTTGTTCCTCTATCCTGGTCCTATTAGATCTCTCGGCGGCGTTCGCATCGACCATGGTATCCTGTTGCACCGGCTAGAGGGGCTGGGAGTCAGGGGCACCGTTCTACGGTGGTTTGGCTCCTACCTCTCTGACCGGACGCAACGTGTGTTGGCAGGGGAGCAGAGATCGACCCGGAGGCCACTCACATGTGGGGTGCCTCAGGGGTCGGTGCTCTCGCCTCTCCTGTTCAACACTTACATGAAACCGCTGGGTGAGATCATCCGTGGTTTTGGGGTGGGATATCATCTGTATGCTGATGATACTCAGCTATACATTTCCACCCCGAACCACCCCAATGAGGCCGTCGAAATGATGTCCCGGTGTTTGGAAGCCGTACGGGTCTGGATGGATGACAACCGACTAAAACTCAACCCTTCCAAGACGGAGTGGCTGTGGCTTCCGGCCTCCCGGTTCAACCAGTTGCTTCCATCTCTGGCCATTGGGGGCGTGCAACTGGCCCCCATGGAACAGGTGCGCAATTTGGGCGTCCTCCTAGATGCCCGGCTGTCCATGGATGACCATGTAACAGCCCTGGCAAGGGGGGCGTTCCATCAGGTTCGCCTGATGCACCAATTGCGCCCCTTATTGGACCGGGATGCCCTACGCACAGTCACCCATGCGCTAGTGACGTCTCGCCTGGACTACTGCAATGCTCTCTACATGGGGCTTCCCTTGAGATGCACTCGGAGACTGCAGTTGGTCCAGAACGCGGCCGCGCGGGTGATTATGGGGAGGAAGAGATACTCCCCTGTAACACCTCTCCTGTGCGAGCTGCACTGGCTTCCTGTAGTCTATCGAGTGCGTTTCAAGGTTTTGATTATGATCATTAAAGAGCTTCATGGCACAGGACCTAGTTACATGCAGGATCGCATCCTGCCCCATACATCCCTACGACCAATCCGCTCACACAGAGAGGGACTTCTTCGGGTGCCGTCCGCCAAACAGTGTCGGGGGGCGACACCCAGGAGCAGAGCCTTCTCTGTGATGGGCCCAGCCCTATGGAATGACCTCCCCCGTGACATCAGGACTACTTCCGATCTCCGCTCCTTCCGTGTACAGTTGAAGACCCACCTCTTTCAACTATCTGGCCTGGCTCAACCGTAAATTTTTTCTTATTCCTCCTGACAGTTCTTTTAAATTTTTAAATTTTAAATTGTGTTTTTACAATTGGGGTATTTTAATGGTGACTTTTAATTGTCCAATGTGATGTAATTTGTTACCTCCTCCGTGCATGTTATGTCCTGTATATATGTAGGTTTATGTGTTTGTATATATGTTTTATGTTTTATACTCCATTGTACGCCGCCCCGAGTCCTGTCTGGAAAGGGAGCGGCTAATAAATTTAAATTTTATTATTATTATTATTATTATTATTATTATTATTATTATTATTATTATTATTATTATTATTATTATTATTATTTTATGCCTAAAGCGGGAATAAAATTCCCAGTCTGCTGGTGATTGGCCCAATGTCACCCAGCCAGTTTTCATGCCTAAGGCGGGACTAGACTTCCCAGTCTCCTCTGATTGGCTGAATGTCACCCAGCCAGTTTTCATGCCTAAGGCAGGACTAGAACTCATGGTCTAGTTGCTAAGCCAGCACCTTAATCCTTCATTATAATTATGGATTCTCTTATGTGCAAACCAGGGCAATATATGACATTTTGGGGTGCAAAATCTGAACTAGTTGGAAAGGAAGCATTTCAAACCTTTTATTGACGAATCATGTCCCCTTTTCCGTTTCTTCTGCAAATTCTGAATTTTTTCAGTTACATAGCAGTAGTCTTCTTTTACCAAACCTCCTGGGAAAGCTTTCTCTTCATGAGCGCCAACCATCTATATAAATGAAATAAATTGATCCGGACAGGTTTAAGAGGCATGAAAAAAAATGTCACGTAATTTAGGAGATCTGTCCTCTTTTCCATTTACACTAAAAATACTGCTCAGCTTTTCACACTGTAAAATGGTCAAGACAGGCTTGGTTATATTCCCATGACCATAAGTAGATATGCTTTTTAGATGCAACCATAAGACAAGCAGTTCTTACTGTAATTTAAATATGGGGCCACTTAGTGAAGACTTGTGGACTTCAATTCCCAGAAGTCCCCAGCCAACATGAGTTGAAGGCCACAAAAATTGCCAAATTTGGAGATCCCTGGTGTTGTGGTCCGCCAGCAGAGCAGGCAGCAGATTCGGACAGTGAGGGGGTTGGGGAGGAACATGGGCTAGTCCTGGAGTCTGGGGAAGGCTCTGATGAGGGCTCTGTGTCGGAGGCAAAGAGGGGGCCAGAGCCGTCTGACAATTATCAGCTGCCTTCGGAGTCAGACATCAGTGGGGCAGAGGAACAGCTGGAGCCTGTTCCCAGTGTGCGCGTGCAGAGTTGCCAGACGAAGGGAACAGCTAAAGAACAGGGGCCGACTTGGGAGTAAGGCAACAGGGGGACGATGAATGACCCCTCCCAGAGGGAATAAAAGAGGAGCGAAAGGGGCATGGAGTTTGCAGGAGACAGTAGTTCGATTAATTGGTTCGTGACTCTTCGAGATTCCTTGCCAAGTTTTGCAGATATCGACCTGGCAGCTCTCCAAGCCAGATAAGTCTGTGACTGTAAATCCCCCCTTGAAAGACTTTGCTGGATGTGAATCAGCAGAATTCACAGTAAATTAATAAAAGGGGGAAATTTAAAAAAAAAAGGGGGGGAAACGGTTTAGAAATTTTATTAATTGACTTTTACTTAGAATATGTCATAAAGGTGTAATGTTATTGGAGGATTTTTGAAATAGCTAATGAGTGCCATTATGTGGTTGTGTCTTTAAGCATGAATGATTTGAGGTAAAAGCACGTTCAAATAATTGTAGTCAAATGAGAATTGTGGTACATTGATAGTAAGATATACAAAGATTTTTGATTTATATAATCTAAGATGAACTATAAGTAATGACTGTGGAAGAAATGGACGAAGGTTATCTGTAACCAATCGACATGCTTTCTACAAGATGTAATGAAGGATGTTTCTTTTTTTGTGTTTCTGTTTAATTAAAATAATTTTTTTTTTCAAAAAATAAAAAATAAAAGGGTTTTTTTTTCGGGACCAGGAGTTTGCTTCATGCTCTTGGGAAGCCTCAGTCAGAACACCTGGCTTAAATAATAAACCTAATGAGATGGGTAGCAATTAGAAAATTCTAAGCCCCTTTTTGAGGGAGTGGAAGATCTCTTGAAGATCCGGAACTACAAAACTGGTAGTCCTTGACTTACAACCAAAATGTCCATTGGTAATTAACACGTTTGTTAAATGACTTTTGCCCCATCTTACGACCTTTCTTGCCACAGTTATTGAGCGAAAACACTGGAGATATTAAGTTAGTAACCCTAACTTAACGTTAAGTGAATCTGGCTTCCCCATTGACTTTGCTTGTCAGAAGGCTGCAAAAGAGGATAAGGACTCTGGGGCAATGCAAACCGTCATAAGTACATGCCAGTTGCCAAGCATCTGAATTTTGATGACATGACTGTGGGGATTCTGCAGTGGTCGTGAGTGTGAAACACAATCATAAATTACTTTTTATAGTGCTATTGTAAATGTCTATGGAGACTCTCAGCCATCCAGGTCGTGGTTGTCCCAAAGGTGCTTTTTCAAGAGGCAACTGGACTTTCTGGTTTTTTTCTTTGAAGACGTTTCACTTCTCACCCAAGAAGCTTCTTCAGCTCTGACTGGATGGTGGGGAATGGAGGATTTATACTCCTTGCAGACATCTGGTTATTTTCATCCTTTTTAGAGGGTTGCTGAGGCCACTCAGAGGTTTATCTGTGCCCAAGTGGCCTTAATGGCTCTCTAAAAGGATGTAAATGACTTCAAAGAAAAACCAGAAAGTCCAGTTGCGTCTTGAAAAAGCACCTTTGGGAGTGCTCTTGTACTTCAAGTGGTCACTAAATGAATGATTGCTAAGTCGAGGACCACCTGTCCTCTTCTCAGCCACCTACAATGCCAATAGGAAAGGTCGTTTGGAATTGTAAAATCCAGGAGACCCAATTTCCCAATCTCGTTTGGTGATTTTGTACCCCATCATTAAAAAATAGGATTACTTCGACCCTTTCCAACCATGGAAACGGACCTCACTCTCAGATACGACTGTCCCATCAGAGTCATCGTTTAGGGAGTCAGAATCACCGTGACCTAAAAGAAACAAAGGCATATAGGAAATCAGCTTCTATCATAAGGTCTAGAAACACCATTTCCCCCTCTCCTTTTCTGAGTAGAGCAAAGTATGTAAGACAGGAAAGAGTTTTTCCCCCTTAAAGGCTCAGGAAAGAGAGAAATACATGCCTTTCTAATCACCAGGATCTGGGATAATTCATAGTATTCATAGTATTGCACAAATGTTTGTGAGTCCATTGCTTAGTTGTGTGTTTGACTTCTGCTTTATTTGGAGAAGGCCCCATGTTCCAGTTTTAGAGGTAAAGGTTCACCTCGCACATATGCGCTAGTCGTTCCCGACTCTAGGGGGCAGTGCTGATTTCTGTTTTAAAGCCAAAGAACCAGCGCTGTCCGAGTGGTCAAGTGGCCGGCATGACTAAATGCCGAAGACGCACGGAACGCTGTTACCTTCTCACCAAAGGTGGTTCCTATTTTTCCACTTGCATTTTTAATGTGCTTTCAAACTGCTAGGTTGGCAGAAGCTGGGAAAAGTAACGGGAGCTCACTCCATTATGCAGCGCTAGGGATTCGAACTACCAAACTGATGGCCAATTCTGATTGACAAACTCAGCGTCTTAGCCACTGAGTCACGGCATCCCTTTAGAACATAGAGGTCTTCTAGTCCAACCCCCAGCTCAAACAGGAGATCTTCTACCATTTCAGATAGTTGGTTGTCCAGTCCTTTTTAAAAGCCTCCATGATGGAGCACCCGTAACTTCTGAAGGTAAGTTATTGCATGGGTTGATTTTGGTATTGAAGACAGCAAGGCTTGAGCTCTAGACTTTGGGGAGCTATTTCAAATCACAATGTTGACCCTGGACTCAAAATTTGATAGGGTGGGGATCATTTAGGACCATATAAATTTGGACAAGTGCCAAAAATTTCTAGTCGTTCTTGATGAAAGGCTCAAAGTTCCCCAGATTTCAGCAGAGCACAAAAGGCCAAGTGTCTAATAGACTCCACGTTTACTTAAACTCCAAAGTGTTGTTTATTCAACAAGATTTATGGTACACGTAATCCTGGAATGTAAGCCTTCCGTTGTAAGAGAAATTGAAACCACTGGTTGAGCAACTTTAAACATTTCCTGGGAATAGGACAAGGTTTTTTTTGGAAACTACATATGATTGCATGAAGGATCTCAAGTTTCATATTCTAGCGATTTGTCCATCTTGCTCAAGACTTGGTGTTGTGGCCCGCTAACTGCCAGTGGAGCTGGTGGTAGACGCGGATGATGAGGAAGTTGGGGAGGAATTTGGGCCATCCTGGAGCCTGGGGAAGGCTCTGATGGATGCTCTGCGTTGGAAACAGAGAGGAGCCAGAGCCATCTGGTATTTCCCAGCTGCCTTCGGAGTCGGAGATAAATGGGGAAGAAGAACAGCTGGGGCCTGTTCCAGATGTGTGTATGCGCAGAGCTGCCAGGAGAAGAGAACAACTGAGGCACAGGGGCTGACTCAGGAAGAAAGGCACACATGGGCGTTGACTGGCCCCTCTCTGACTGGGGAATAAATAGAAGCAAAAGGGGAGTGGTGGTTGCAGGAGACAACAGTTCGTATTTCTTTCGGAAGATTTGCTGCCTCAGAGTCTTCTTGCCAGGAATTAATTTATAGCTTTATGACTGGAAGCTCTCAGCCTGGCAATTATCCAAGGACTGATAAGGTCTGTTATTGCAATTAACCCTTGGAAGGATTATTGCCTGGACTTTTCTGTGTGTGTGAATGCCATGAATCCACAGTAGTTAAATCAAGAGGGTTTTGGGGGGACAAGGAGTCTGTTTCTTGGTTCTGCTAAGGCTGGGTCAGAACACTTGGTAACGTATCTTACCCTTCTAGAACCTCAACATGCATTGAGATTATTGTTCTAGAACATGGTTGTCAAACTCATTTTATTTGAGGACTGCATGAGGGTTGTGTTTGACCTCGGAGGGCTGGGGGGGAGGCATGGACAAGGAGGGTGTGGCCATGACAGGCACAGTCTGCTTGACATCATCTGTGTTGGGGGCAACTGTGGTGGCCAAGTGCTAAGGCAGGACTTCCCTGAGACCCTCCCTCACTCTCATTATAATCTCCTTCCTTCCTTCCTTCCTTCCTTCCTTCCTTCCTTCCTTCCTTCCTTCCTTCCTTCCTTCCTTCCTTCCTTCCTTCCCTCCCTCCCTCCCTCCCTCCCTCCCTCCTTCCCTTTCCTTCTTTTTCCTTCCCTCTTCATTCTAATTTCTTCTTCCTTCCCCTCTTTCCTTCATGTTCCTTCCTTGCTCTCTTCCCATCTTCCTTTCTTTTTCTTTGTCTTTGTCCTTTGCCCTTTCTCCTTTCCTGTCCCTTCTTGGATGCTCAAATGCAAAAGGGGAAACATTCCTCCTTTCGTTTCGTTTTGCTTTGACTTTGTTTTCCTAAACCCTCTGCTGGCACCTTGTGGGCTAGATGCAGCCCATGGGCCTTGAGTTTGACATCTCTGTTCTAGAACACGTTGTTGATCAGACTGTTTCAAATTTGGATAATTGATATCTAACGTATCTGGAAAGTAATCCTTGACTTATGACCACAGTTGAAACCAGCATTATTGTTGCTAAACAAGGCAGATATATACTGTATTTTTCAGAGTATAAGATGCACCAGGATATAAGACGCACCAAGGTTTTGAGGAGGCAAATTAAAAAAAAAAAGTTTTCACTAAAATGGGCCCTTTTTTGTCAAAAAAAAAGCGCATGGATAGCCTTTAGGAGGCTTATAGAGTGCTCCTAGGGGCTGGGGGGGGGGAGGGAAATTGAGGAAAAAATGGCCCGTGGTTTGCTCATTTCTGCCCTCCCCAGCCCCCAGGAGCTCTCTGAAAGCCTCCTACAGGCTCTGCACCGCCATTTTGGTGAAGGGGGTGGGGTTTTGGGAGGCAAAAAATGCTGTATTCCGTGTATAAGACGCACCCAGATTTTCACCCATTTTTTTGAGAGGAAAAAGGTTTGTCTTATACTCTGAAAAATATGGTATATATTACAGAATAATAGAGTTGGAAGGGACCTTGGAGGTCTTCTACTGCAAACCCTGCTCTAGCAGGAAATCCTTAACCGTTTCACTCAAATGGCTGTCTAGTTTCTCCCAGAAAAAAATGCAGAATACAGTTCTCTTTTACCTGGCCTCTCTGGGTCTTGATTTTCCACTCGAAAAGGCATCTTGGCTTTTGTGTCAACAGTGGAACCACGTGAAGATGTCTTGGAAGTGGCAGGTTCTCGCAGCAAAGATACCTGCAGAGGTCCCAGAGTTTAGGAGAGAGAAAAGTCACATCCTTACAAAGTCCTGTAACATTCTTAATGACCACGTTAGAAGACAGAACATGGAATAATAGGTTTGGAAGGGACCTTGGGGGTCTGTTGGGGGACCAACCCCCTGCCTATACCCTATACCCGTGATGGCGAACGTGGGGCACGCGTGTCCGAAGTGGCACGCAGAGCCGTGTTGCCCGGCATACTATTAATAGGCAAGTATAATTGCAAGCAATTATAAGTGTCCTCAAAGTACAGGTGCTCCTTGACTCATGACCACAATTAAGCCCAAAATTTCTGTCGCTAAATGAGTTGTGCCCCATTTTTACAACCTTTTGCTACAGTTGTTAAGTGAATTATGTAGTTTGTAAGTGACTCTGGCTCTCCCCATTGGCTTTGCTTATCGGAAGCCCAGCTGGGAAGGTCACAAAAGGAGGTTACATGACACCAGGACAGTGCAAGGGTCATAAATACATTAATTGTTAAGCACCCAAATTTTGATCATGTGACCATGGAGATACTGTATCAGAGGTAGTATTCAGCTGGTTTGGACCGGTTCAGGCGAACTAGTAGTGGCCCACCTGCCCGGGTGCAATCCCGTCCTATATCACTGTGTTTTTTGACATGGAACGCATCCTCGGACAGTATGCGCAAGCGAATTGCCATGTTTTGTGATGCTGCACTTGTGGGCAGATGGCAGGTGCTCAAATTTCTGATGCCGGATAAACCGATAGTAACAGTAAATGAATCCCACTTCTGACTGCAACGGTCGTATGTGTGAAAATGGTTAGAAGTCATTTTTTTTCAATGCCATTTTAATGTTGAACGCTCACTAAACGAATGATTGCAAGTCAAGGACTACCAGTATGTGTGAAGTACCATATTTTTCGGAATATAAGACGCACCGGAGTATAAGACCCACCAAGATTTTGAAGAGGTAATTTTTAAAAAAAAAATTCTTTGCAATCTGCAGGCCTCCCAAACCCTCTGCACGCCTCATTTTTTGTGAAAAACGGGGCATGCAGAGAGTTTGAGAGGCCTGCAAAGTGCTCCCGGGGTCTGGGGGAGGGGGCAAAAACAGGCAAAAATTGGCCCATTTTTTGCAACAACGGGCCTGTTTTTTGCAATAAACAAGGGTGCTCCTGGGTGCGGGGGGAGGGGGGGGGAGAAACAAGCAAAAAACAGCCCATTTTTGCTCGCTTCCCGACAGTTAGAACAATTAATCAGTGGAACAGAAATTGCCTCCAGAAGTTGTGAATGCCTCAACACTGGAAGTCTTTAAGAAGATGTTGGATAGCCATTTGTCTGAAACGGTATAGGGTTTCCTGCCTAGGCAGGGGATTGGACTAGAAGACCTCCAAGGTCCCTTCCAACTCTACTATTGTATTGTATTGTATTGTATTGTATTGTATTGTATTGTATTGTATTGTATTGTATTGTATTGTATTGTATTGTTTTTTCCCTCCCCAGCCCCCAGGAGCACTTCACAGGCCTCCCAAAGCCTATGCACATCCATTTTTGAGAAGGGTGGGTGGGTTTGGGAGGCCAAAAATGCTACATTCAGTGTATAAGACGCACCCAGATTTTCACCCTCTTTTGGGGGGGGGGGGGGGGAAATGTGCCTTTTTTATTCCGAAAAATACAGTAGCTGAATATACAGAGGAAATTGATGGGACAGAAATAGCCAAAATTAGACAGATACATAGAAAACATATATTTCTTACCTGAGAAACTACTGTATTTTCCTTGGCTCCGGCTGTGAATTGTTCCCGTTGTTGATTCCCGTAATGGTGTTTCTGGGTTGTACCGAGCCAGCTGGACAAAGAGGTTTTCTGAGCAACAGGATCCTCATTTTCATCTCCTCCTGGACTTCGCCTTTCGTGTTTCACTGAGGACCGATGGTGCCAGTTGGAGCCACTTTCTCTCCCCCTTCCATAATCCGATAAATCGAGAGGTGCTTCCGTGGCATGGCCCTGCACAGATGTGGCTTCCTCTCCTTGGTCCGGGTTTTCTCTGTTGACCTGGAACCGCTGCTCTAGTGTATCGTCCACCGAGTCTTCTGGACAGGGTCTTTCCTTCTTCCCTTCTTTGCCGACGCTCAAGGATAGGGAAAGGGTCTGACTCCAAGTCTGACCTGAACTCTCCTCGCTTCTTCCTTTCCCTTCCTGCTGCATCAAGAAACAACGGAGCTTGTCCGAGCTGTTCAGCAGCTGGAGCCTGTTTTCCAAGTGATGGTCCTTCATGTACAACACAGCGCCTGGAAGTTCCAAGATGGTCGCTTGGTCCTCCCACTCCTCTTGCGGCTTCATTCGACTGCCGACTTCCTTAGCCAGTAACAGGTGGTGAGGGAAATCGCCACCTTCTTTGCTGGCTGAGTTGCTCTGGAGGCCAAGATGATGCAGGGCTAAGCTTTGGTTGAAGAGGTAGAGCTGTTCCTTGTTGGTGGGGAGCCTCAGGTTCTCACAAGACAAGGGGGAGGCTCGGCAATCCGATTTGTTGGCTCTTAAAAATCTAAAAGAATCAACACCGTCACTTTGGAACAAGGAACGACCAAGGTTTTAGGGTTTTAAGCCAGCCTGTCAGACCTGGAAGCCATCTTTTACCCTGTGGGACTTTAGGCCTGCCACATTTTCTACTGAGGGAAAATGGGAAGGGGGATTTTACAGAGTGGGGGTGATATATAGTCAAAAGAACATTCCTTTCTCAGAAAGTCAAGGTCGTCTGGCCCTGCAGCTGCGACGAGGTGACTGGGAGGTACCTTAACTGGCTCTTACAGTTGAGATGTCTGCCTACAATCAAACACAATTTCCAAACAATTTGACCAAAAACTGCGGGCTGGGCCTGTGGGCCATCACAGAATAATTCACTGGAGAACATTTTCAGGGTGCTTTTAATCTTGTTGTAATCCTATTTATTCTACTTTTTTTTTTACACGTGCCATATTTCAATGTCCTGTTTTGTACCTACTTTATTTGCTCAATGTTGAATGTTATACATCTATAATTTGTAGGTGCTTCTGTCATGAATAAAGATCAGCTTGGTAAAGATTGGCATAGGCAAAGGATCTAGGAACTCATACAGGTAGCCCTCGACTTGCAACAGTTCATTTAGTGACCGTTCAATGTTACAGCGGCACTGAAAAAAAGTGACTTATGACCACTTTTCACACTTATGACCAGGGGTGGGCTTCAAAATTTTTAGCAACGTCTTCTCTCTCTGGTTGTTGGGTGGGTGGGGCCATAGTAGATGTGGCCTAGTTGGCCTCCTGCACCATGGCGGGTGGGGAGGCATTTTTGGCTTCACCAGGCTCTGGAGGCTTCCCCCGAGCATCCGGGAGGGCGAAAACGGCTCCTCCAGGCTCTGCTGCCAAATTGCAGGCAGCCGGCAATCAGCAGAAGTCGCCTGCAGTACTGCATTCTAACCACTGCGCCACCGAGGTAGTGTTGGAGGGATAACCACTTACGCTTCAAAACTGAGACTTTGATCGCAATGAGGAGATGGTGGTGTTTTGCTTGTAAGGGGTGGGGAGACACTTTCTCGGTAATCTCTTTCTTGTGAGGAGGTTCGGGATCTGGTTCTCATCAGCTCAATGGTTCCTTGAAATTGGTTGACCCTCTTCGGAGAGCTCTAAAAACAGAGAAGGGCGAGAGGAATAAGTGAGGGCAAGAAAACTTCAAATTTTGGGACTTCAATGGATTGATAGGAGATAATATATCTAGCTCAGGATTGAACTATGGGGTCCTTGGTAGATAGATAGATAGATAGATAGATAGATAGATAGATAGATAGATAGATAGATAGATAGATAGATAGATAGACAGACAGACAGACAGACAGACAGACAGACAGACAGACAGACACAGAGGGATGGGATATGGATGGATGGAGATAAATGGATGGATGGAGATAGATAGATAGATAGATAGAGAGAGAGAGAGAGAGAGAGATGGATAGGATATGGATGGATGGATAGATAGGTAGATAGATAGACACACACACACACACACACACAGATGGATAAGATATAGATGGATGGAGATAGATGGGTGGATAGAGATAGATAGATGGATAGATAGATGGATAGATGATAGATAGATAGATAGATAGATAGATAGATAGATAGATAGATAGATATGGTAGATAGATATGGTAGATACAGCAGATAAATAAACAAATAGATAATAGGCATGCTGACAGGCAGGTAGACAGACAGACAGATAGACACATTATTAAAATAGATGTATAGAGCTAAATAGATCAATAAAGAGTTGATATTATAGATGAATGGATGGATGTGTAAAGATATATAGATGATAGATGAGGTAGGTAAATGACAGCTAGATAACTAGATATATCTAGCTAGCTAAATAATCAATTCCTCCTTTCCAATTGGGCGTAGACACTGCAGCCAATCAGAACGCCGTGTTCTGTGGTACCAGCCCCTGGTGATGAGTTCTGGAATGGCAAGGGTTAATTTTTCATTCCCCCCTCCCCCCAGGTCTTCAAGAAAAAGAGGCTGAGAATGCAAAATGGATCAGCTGGTTGGCAGGTCTCCCTTTTGGGGCGAGTGTAACCCTTGGGGTATGCCAGGGTTAAAAATAACCCTCTGGAACTACAGTGTTTGACTGGCTCAGTTAATTAACCCAGTTTTGCTGTTCCTGCAATACGTTCTCTCCCAAGTGACCCAATTAAGCAAATCAGAAGAACAGAGCCATTAAATTGGAAAGGTCCAAGGAGATCTGCTCATGACAAACATAGATTATAAATAGATCACTTTGAAGGCTGCAGTTGAAAGAGTAATCCCGGAACACGTCAAGACAAATTCTCCAGCTTGTATAAAATAGGGATATTAAACACAATTGCTTATTAAACACAGGGTGGGCAAAGTTGGGCAAAAAGTCAACATTTTTGCAGGGAAGCTGTGTGATGATTACTTCTCTCACTTTACCTAGCCTTCTGGTTGTCCATACTTGGTGACTTTAAATCCTGGGGAATTCTGGGAGTTGAAGTCCACAAGTCTTAAAGTTGTCTAAGACAACTCTGATTCTATCGTAATAGCAATAGCACTTAGACTTATATATTGCTTCAAGGTGCTTTACAGCCATCTCTGAGTGGTGTACAGAGTCAGCACCGTGCCCCCAACAATCTGGGTCCTCATTTTACTGACCTCAGAAGGATGGAAGGCTGAGTCAACCTTGAGCTGGTTAAAATCGAACTGCCGAATTGCTGGCAGACGGCAGTCAGCAGAATGAGCCTGCAATATTGCATTCTAACCACTGCGCCACCATGGCTATAATATAAGAATTGACATTTTCCAGCATCAGAAAGACTTGTTTCTGACACTATATAACTTAACCCCAACTTTTTCAAGCCAATTGTGAAGTGCCCAGTAGCAATAGCTGTAGCACTTAGACTTATATACCGCTTCACAGTGCTTTACGGTCCTCTCCAAGCAGTTTACAGAGTCAGCCTATTGCCCCCAATAATCTGGGTCCTCATTTTACCGACCTCGGAAGGATGGAAGGCTGAATCAACCTTGAGCCGGTCAGGATCGAACTGCCAAACTGCTGGCAGTCAGCAGAAT
Source organism: Natrix helvetica (assembly GCF_964273705.1). Classification (NCBI taxonomy): domain Eukaryota; kingdom Metazoa; phylum Chordata; class Lepidosauria; order Squamata; family Natricidae; genus Natrix; species Natrix helvetica. The sequence goes on from NC_138549.1 coordinate 167,608,658, forward strand.
GAGCCTGCAATACTGCATTCTAACCACTGCACCATCACAGCTCATAAATTGTCTATTCTTATCTCCAGGGGATTTTTGATAGCCCAAGGTCGAGAATCAAATGTGAGGAGGGAAGGCAAAAATGTTCTGACCTAGGCTTCCCCAGCAGCACGAAGCCGAGTCCTCGTCCCGATAAAGCCCTTTTATTTAATTTACAGTGAATTCCTCTCCAACAAAGTATTTCCTCTCCCACAGTCTTTCAAGATCGTTCACAATTACCGACCATTATCAGGCTTGGAGAGTGGCCGGGCCGATATCTTTCAGACGCTGCAATACTTGGCAAGAATGCAGGAATGAATTAATTGTCTCCTGTAAATTCTCTTCCCCTTTTGCTCCTCTTTTATTCCCTATGGGAGGGGCCATTCACCATCCACCTTACTCCCAAGTCGACCCTTGTTCCTTAGCTGTTCCCTTCATCTGGCATGCACACATTGGGAACAGGCTCCAGCTGTTCTTCTGCCCCAATTGATGTTTGACTCCAAAGGCAGCTGATAACTGTCAGACGGCCCTGGCCCCTTCTCTTCCTTCGACACAGAGCCCTCATCAGAGCCTTCCCCAGACTCCAGGACTGGCCCATGTTCCTCCCCAACCTCCTCACTGTCCGAATCTGCTGCCAGCTCTGCTGGCAGGCCACAACAAAAAAAGACTAAGGTTAGAGAGGAAATAGTTTACCATATCCAGAGCATGGTCTCCGTGGAGGAGGATGTTAGAGGAGATTCTGCTTTCTGGAGAAAGCCTGTGTTGAGGAGACTCATCTGTAACAAGAAAAGAACATTTATTTCAGATGATGTGAACTGCAAACCATCCTTTCCAACCCGGTTCTCTCTGGATCCACTGAGAATCCAGTCCCTAAAATTGCTAACCAACATGACCACCCGTAAGAAATGCTGGAAATGCTGGGAGTTCGAGTCCCAATCCATTGGGAAGGCACTAAGTACAATGGAACCCTTTGGCTCAGGAGTGGTAGTCCTCACCTGACGACCATAGGGATTTGAATTTCCATTGCAAAGCAGGATGGTCGTTGAGTGAGTCATGCCTGATTTTTATCTCTCTTTTTTTTGCCATGGTTGTTAAACGAATCCCTGCAGTTATTAAGCGAATCATGTGGTCGTTAAGCAAGTCTGGCTTCTCCCTTTGACTTTGTCTGTGGGAAGTCAGCTGCAACCGTCATAAATACAGGCCAGTTGCCGAACATCCAAATTTGGCATGTTGTAAGTTACCCAGAGTCACGTGACTGCCAGACGGGCGGCATATACACTTAATTAGTAAAATAATAAAATAAAAATAAACGATACATTTGAAGAAAATAAATACATTTTCATCACACGACCGTGGGAATGCTGCAATGGTTGTAAGTGCGAAGGCCGGCCATAAGTCACTTTTTCCAGTGCCCTGTGTAACTTCAAATGGTCACTAAACGAATGGTTGTAAGTAGAGGACTACACAGAGATGAGTTCCTACCAGTTCAGACCAGTTCGGCCAAGTAGCTAGTCACTTGGCCGGCCACGCACCCGAACCGGTTCTATCAGCAGCGCCATAAATGCCGCCATCTTGTTTTTTATTCTGCACATGCGCAGAAGCAATTTTTTTACTTCTGCCCATGCGCGTGTAGTGCACATCAAGCGCTTGCAAAGCACACATGCGCCCATAGGTGTGCCCCTGAGCAAACTGGCAGTAAAAGAAGTCAGAACCCACCCCTGGGACTACATCTATCTCTCACTCCGGTTGAGAACAACAGGGCGTGGTTTTAGACAAGATTTTACTCAGAATTTCCTGACTTAAATCTGGGCTCCCTGATGTGCAAAGCAGGGAACTAGATATCCTAAGGTAGTGTCTCTCTGCTGCTGCAGTTTCTGCTACGTTCCTGATCTAGAATGGATTGAAGAGCCAACTGGGCCCAGTTGCAAGAGAACGTGCCTCCTTCCAGTGGCTCGGGATACTTGTCTTCTGTTTCTGGGCTCACGTTTTTCCCAACACCTGGTTTCCTGCTTCGGCTGGAGAGGAGAGACAAAGACACGCCTGGGACGAAGTTTCCTTCTCTGGGCTGCAATTTCAACGTTTTCGGCCTCTCCCTGTTGCCGCATAAAGGAAACAAATGAAAACAAAGATGAAACGAGAGAGGGTTTAAAGGCATCTGTCTGAATGGCTCGCATGGGCTTTTATAAAAAGCCCATGTGAGACATGGGGGAAAAAATCAGAAGCAGGGCATCTTTGACACTGGGCGATTGGAGAACATAGAGGAGGGGGTCAAAGCACCAGAAGGCAAGATAAGAAACAATGGATGGGAACTAATCAAGGAGAGAAGCAACCTGGAATTAAGGAGAAACTTCCTAACTGTGAGGACCATGAACCAGTGGAAGAGCTTGCCACCAGAAGTTGTGGGTGCTCCATCACTGGAGGTTTTAAGAAGAGACTGGACAGCCACTTGCCTAAAATGATATAGGGTCTCCTGCTTGAACAAGAGGCTGGAGTAGAAGACCTTCCAGGTCCCTTCCATCTCAATTCTGATTGATTGATTCCATACGTTAAAAAGTCAGTGGGGAAACAAGACTCACTTTAAAACAATGGCAGTGGTTCGCTTAACCACTGTGGCAAGGCAAGTTGTAAAATAGGGCAAAATTCACTTAAAAACTGTCTTGCTTAGTAACATAAGTTTTGGTTTCAACTACCCGTATTACAGGGAACTACCTGTAATAATTCAGGGGAACCCTTCAATTAGTTCTATACTTGTGGGGGTCCTTAATGCTCCCTGAATTTGCTTGTTTTCTTACAGACATTTCATTCCCTAAATACAGTAGATAACATTATTATTATTGTTCTCCTCCTGCTGTGAGGTACTAATACCATTCTATAAAGCCCTAGAAGACCACACCAGTGGTCATACCGGAGCCTACCTGGAGCACCGGGTACCGTTCCGGTATGATGCTCCGGAAGGCCCACCTGCCCGCCCGAGCTCCTTACCTGTCTTTAAACTCTTCAGTGCTTCCGTGCATGTGCATGGTGCGTACAGCGCCTGCGCTACGCTCCACCAAGCAGCTGGACGGTAAGACGCATACTGCGTGCATTCATGTGGAGGATTCTGGGTCCTGTTACAACCGTACCGTTTGCAATGGGATCCGGAACCCACCACTGGACCCCACCTAGGATACTGCATCCAGTTTTGGTCATACACTATAAAAAAGATGTGGAGACTCTAGAAAGAGTGCAGAGAAGAGCAACCAAGATGATTAAGGGGCTGGAGACGAAAACATACAATGGACGGTTGCAGAAACTGGGCATGGCTAGTCTAGTGAAGAGAAGGACCAGGGGAGACATGAGAGCAGTGTTCCAATATTTGAGGGGCTGCCACAGAGAGTAAGGGGTTCAAGCTAGTCTCCAAAGGACCTGAAGGTAGGACAAGAAGCAATGTGTGGAAACTAATCAAGGAGAGATTCAACCTGGAAACAAGGAGACATTTTCTGACAGTGAGAACAATTAATCAGTAGAACAGCTTGCCTTCAGAAACCTTCATCATTGAAGGCTTTCAAGAAGAGACTGGGCTGCCATCTGTCAGAAATAATGTAGGGTCTATTGCTCAGGCGGGGGTTGGACTACATGACCTACAAGGTCCCTTCCTACTCTGCTAATCTGTTAAATCCTCCTCCTCTTCCTCATCAGCTGTATATGTATTTATAAAAGAGCTTAATAGGACATTCTTCAAGGTCTTGCTGGTGACAAGGCATCCCAGCATGTCTCTGTTTTTCTGTGTTAAATGCTGAAGTTTTTAAAACAGGACAATCTGAGGCAGGGATGGGCACTCCTTATGCGCTACAAAGGAGCCGGCATTTCCTCAAATTACAGAATTAAAAATCTAAACATTTAACACGGTCCAAATAATGCATCCTCTTGCAAAGTTGCATTAAATTTTGGCCATGCATAATATGGCCATGTGACCGGGTAGGGAGTGGCTTGCCAGCCATGTGACCGGGTGGGAGTGGCTTGCCAGCCATGTGACTGGGTGGGAGTGGCCAACTTGTAAAACGTGGTGAAACTCACTTAACAACGCTCTTGCTTAGCAACCAAAATGTTGGCTCAGAAACTCTGGCATTTGAAGCACGCAAGTCTTAAAGCTGTCAAGTTACAAGACCCTTGCACCCCTAACCCTTTAGAAAAAAAACCCAGGGGTGTTCAAACTTGACAGCTTTAAGACTTGTGGACTTCAACTCCCAGAATTCCTCCTCCAGTCATGTTGGCTCAGGAACTCTGGCATTGAAGTGTGCAAGTCTCAAAGCTATCAAGTTACAAGACCCTTGCACCCCTAACCCTTTAGAAAAAAAACCCAGGGGTGTTCAGACTTGAAAGCTTTAAGACTTGTGGACTTCAACTCCCAGAATTCCTCCTCTTGCTCTTCATCTTGATGATGTGTGGACGGGCGGGGGGGGGGTGAGCTGGAACCGGTTCTAAACGGCACTGTAGATTTGTGGAACCTCTTCTATAGAAGAGCTTAGAACTGGCAGGAACCCACCTCTGCTACCTACCTACCTACCTACCTTCCTTTCTGTAGTTAAATAGCAATAACACTTATATACTGCTTTGGAGTGATTTAGACCACTCTCTAACTCCGTGATGGCGAACCTATGGCATGTGTGCGACAGGTGGCACGCAGCATCTCTCTGTGGGCACATGAGCCGTCGCCTTAGTTCAGTTCCACCATACATGTGTGCGTGCCTCCCACTGGTCAGCTGGTCATGGGGTCTCTGCCGTGCATGCATGGGGGATGGGGTGGGGCATGTGCAGGGATCACATGTGCATGAACGGGGGTGGGGGATGTGCATGCGCAGGGGTTGGAGCACATGCATGGGGCCCACGCATGCATTGCATTTTAGGGGTTCGGGCCCACTTTGGGCACTCGGTCAGGAAAACGTTAGCCATCACTGCTCTAAGTGCTTTAGAGAGTCAGCCTATTGCCCCCAACAGCCTGGGTCCTCATTTACTGACCTCAGAAGGATGGAAGGCTGAGTCAACCTCAAGCCAGTCAAGATCAAACTTTTGGCTGTGGGCAGAGTCAGCCTACCATACTGCATTCTAACCACTGTGCCACCAAGGTTTGCTGCATTTTTAATTTGAAGAATTGCTTTCCAGGCTGGGAGGTGGGATTGCCCAATAACGGATCATTCCTGAATGAGCGGGAAGCTTTTTTGGCACAAAAGCAGGGGTGAAATTCAACAGGATCGAACAGGTTCTGGAAAACCGGTATCGGTATCGGTTGGAGTGGGGTGGGAATAGATATTTCACAGTATCCTTCCCCTGGAGTGGGGAGGGAATGGAGATTTTACAGTATCCTTCCCGTGGAGTGGGATGGGAATGGAGATTTTACAGTATCCTTCCCCTGGAGTAGGGAGGGAATGGAGATTTTGCAGTATCCTTCCCCTGGAGTGGGATGGGAATGGAGATTTTGCAGTATCCTTTCCCCTGGAGTGGGATGGGAATGGGGATTTTGCAGTATCCTTCCCCTGGAGTGGGGAGGGAATGGGGATTTTACAGTATCCTTCCCCTGGAGTGGGGAGGGAATGGGGATTTTGCAGTATCCTTCCCCTGGAGTGGGGAGGGAATGGAGATTTTGCAGTATCCTTCCCCTGGAGTGGGATGGGGAATGGAGATTTTGCAGTATCCTTCCCCTGGAGTGGGGAGGGAATGGGGATTTTGCAGTATCCTTCCCCTGGAGTGGGGAGGGAATGGGGATTTTGCAGTATCCTTCCCCTGGAGTGGGGAGGGAATGGAGATTTTGCAGTATCCTTCCCCTGGAGTGGGATGGGAATGGAGATTTTGCAGTATCCTTTCCCTGGAGTGGGGAGGGAATGGGGATTTTGCAGTATTCTTCCCCTGGAGTGGGGAGGGAATGGAGACTTTACAGTATCCTGGAGTGGGATGGGGAATGGAGATTTTGCAGTATCCTTCCCCTGGAGTGGGATGGGGAATGGAGATTTTGCAGTATCCTTCCCCTGGAGTGGGGAGGGAATGGGGATTTTGCAGTATCCTTCCCCTGGAGTGGGGAGGGAATGGGGATTTTGCAGTATCCTTCCCCTGGAGTGGGGAGGGAATGGAGATTTTGCACTATCCTTCCCCTGGAGTGGGATGGGAATGGAGATTTTGCAGTATCCTTTCCCTGGAGTGGGGAGGGAATGGGGAATTTGCAGTATTCTTCCCCTGGAGTGGGGAGGGAATGGAGACTTTACAGTATCCTGGAGTGGGATGGGGAATGGAGATTTTGCAGTATCCTTCCCCTGGAGTGGGATGGGAATGGAGATTTTGCAGTATCCTTCCCCTGGAGTGGGATGGGAATGGAGATTTTGCAGTATTCTTCCCCTGGAGTGGGGAGGGAATGGAGACTTTACAGTATCCTGGAGTGGGATGGGGAATGGAGATTTTGCAGTATCCTTCCCCTGGAGTGGGATGGGAATGGAGATTTTGCAGTATCCTTCCCCTGGAGTGGGATGGGAATGGAGATTTTGCAGTATTCTTCCCCTGGAGTGGGGAGGGAATGGAGACTTTACAGTATCCTTGCACTGCCACGCCCACCAAGCCACGCCCACAGAACCGGTAGTAAAAAAAAATGAATTTCACCACTGCACAAAAGCCTATGCAAGGTCCCTGCTTGAGTGATCCAATTTGTGCCCTTCCTCATTCATTCCAAAGGGATCAACTGCAACTCCCAATGAAGGAGGATCTTATTTTGGCTTTATCCTTGAGAGGCCCTTGAAAGATAAGCTATTTTCTCACTAGCCTCACTTAAAGCGGAAGGGCCTGGGATCAAATTCAGTACAAAACAAGCTTGATAATCAGGAACACTTTATTTGGTCAGAGAAGAGAAGGTCAAGCTATTTTCCAAAGCACCCGAAGGCCAGACAAGGAACAATGGATGGAAACTAATCAAGGAGAGATTCAACCTGGAAATAAGGAGAAATTTCCTGACAGTGGTGGAACAGAAGCTGTGACAGCTTCATCCCTGGAAGCTTTCAAGAAGAGATTGACTGCCATCAGTCAGAAATGGTATAGGGTTTCCTGCTTGGGCAAGGCGGTTGGACTAGATGACCTACAAGGTCCCTTCCAACTCTTGTTAAACTGTATAATCTGATAATCAGGAACACTTTCTTTAGTCCCAAATTTGCATTTCAGACTTTCCGGTGCTATATGTAAATATAGCAATAGTGCCATCTGCTGATAGTCGAAGTTACTTTCTAGTACACAGAACATAGAATACAGGTTGCCCTCGATTTACGACCACAATCGAGCCCATCATTTCTGTTGTTAAGGGAGGGCTTTTGTTAAGGGAGTTCTGCTCCATTTTACGACATTTCTTACCCCAGCTGTTAAGCGAATCACTGCAGGCGATAAGTTAGTAACCCAGTTGTTAAGCGAATCTGGCTTCCCCATTGACTTTGCTCGACAGAAGGTCACAAAAGGGGATCCCAAAGTGACCCCCTGGGACACTGCAACCGTCATAAATCTGAACCAGCTGCCAAACATGCAAATTTTGATTATATGACCATGGGGATGCTGCAATGGCCATAAGTCCCTTTCTTCAGTGCCACTGTAACTTTGAATGGTCTTTGAACGGCTCCACTTGTAAGACTCCGGAGGCAGAAAAACAGCCCAACACGCAAACCGGAAGTCGGAAAATGGGCTGATTCCAGCCTCCGGAGGGCGAGGGAGGCCGTTTTCGCTCTCCCCAGGCTCCTAGAAAGCCTCTGGAGCCTGGGGGGGTGGGTCGAAAAACGGGTCCACCGTGCCATCATGCGCCAAAAGCAAGGGGAGGGCGAGATGAAGTTGCGTGAGCATGCACAGGGGGTTTGTGCGTGCATGCACGGGGGAGGGCGCATAGAATTATGGATGTGAGCACACGTGTACAGGACCCCCCCATGCTGCACACACTTTTGGCACGCGATGGCAGAAAAGGTTAGCCATCACTGCCTATACCCGGAATGGTGAACCTATGGCACACAGGACACAAGTGGCACACGGAGCCATTTGTCAGGGCAGCATGCGCTGACCAGTCACTTCTGGTTTGCTCGTAGGGTCATTTTTTATCCTCCATAGCCTTCAGGGAAGCCTCCTGAAGGTCCCTGAAGGCTCCGGAGGACTAAAAACGGCCCTACGAGCAAACTCTGGTTTCCTTGTAGGGTCATTTTTTGTCCTCCGGAGCCTTCAGGGAAGCCTCCTGAACTCTCCGTAGGGCTAATATCGGCCCTCCAAACAACCCGGAAGTGACTTCCAGTTTGCTCGTAGAGTCGTTTTTTCCCCCTCTGGAGGCTTCAGGGAAGCTCCTGAAGCCTCTGGAAGGCCTCCGGGGGCAGTGGGGGAGGCTGTTTTCACTCTCCCCAGGCTCCTATAAAGCCTCTGGAGCCTGGGGAAGGCGAAAAAAGCATGCAAAAAATGGGGAGAGCGCCTGTAATGCACGCATGCGCGCTGGGGTATGTGTCACACATTGCATTATGGGTACGGCACACCCACGCATGATCCCCCTGCGCTCCCCTGCTTATGGCACACGAGCCAAAAAAGGTTTGCCATCGCTGGCCTACACCATTTCAGAGAAATGTTCGTCCAATCTCTACTTGAAAATTTTCAATGATGCAACATCCACAACTTCTTGAGTCAAGTTGTTCCCCTGATTCATTGTTCTCACTTTCAGGAAATTTCTTCTAGATCGAACCTCTCTTTCATAATCTTCCACCCATTACTTCTTGTCCTGACCTCTGGGTAAGACTGTCTTCTCTGTGACAGACTCTCAATACTGGAAGTCTGCAATGAATATTGAACAGTAAGGATTGTTATTTTAAAGACAATTAAGGGTAAGATATTAAGAGATGGAAAAATGGAGAGGGAACATGGAATATACTTACAATGGGAAACTATTGAGGTTATAAAGACAGAATCACAAATTTGGGGCATGTAAGGATGTATAATTATATAAATATAATGATGAGAATAGCTAGGAATTGTAACCAGGCCCACATCTTGGCCAAAAATAGGCGGATTCCAAAATACAATTACTGTATATGTATACTTTTTTTTCTCTTTTAAAAAAAAGTGGAAGATATATGTTAAAATTAAATATGTACATTGAAAAGGTATTATAAATACCATCAACATAAAATGGAGCTCGCTCAGAGGCTGAAATACACCAAGTAAATGAGATGAAGAGTGGGAAGTAGAGGAGAGAGGTAAGGGAAGAAGAGAGGGATAAGAGAGGGCAAGAAGGGGGAATACAATAATACAATACAATACAATAGTAGAGTTGGAAGGTACTTTGGAGGTCTTCTAGTCCAACCCCCTGCCTAGGCAGGAAACCCTATACCGTTTCAGACAAATAGCTATCCAACATCTTCTTAAAGACTTCCAGTGTTGGAGCATTCACAACTTCTGGAGGCAAGCTGTTCCACTGATTAATCGTTCTAACTGTCAGGAAGTTTCTCCTCAGTTCTAAGTTGCTTCTTTCCTTGATTAGTTTCCACCCATTGCTTCTTGTTCTACCCTCAGGTGCCTTGGAGAATAGTTTTGCCTCTCTCTTCTTTGTGGCAACCCCTGAGATATTGGAACACTGCTATCATGTCTCCCCTAGTCCTTCTTTCTCTTAAGCTAGACATACCCAGTTCCTGCAACCGTTCTTCATATGTTTTAGTCTCCAGTCCCCTCATCATCTTTGTTGAAGAGGGAAGAGGAGGAGAGAAAGAAGGAGTGGAAAGGAGAGAGAAGAGAAGGAGAGAGGAAGTGGAAGTAGAGAAGGGAAAGGATGACAGAGGGAAGAAAGGAGGGAGGGAGGGGGAGGAGAGAGGGAGAAGAAAGTGATGGATAAGGTACAAATATGGTGTATGGAGAGCAGAAGAGCCAATAATTGTTTTTTGGGAGTAGATGATAAGACGAATTGATGTAAACAATGTTGGTTATATAATAGTGGTTATATGTTATGAAAATAAAAAGTAAAAAACTTTATATAAAAAAAATACTGGAAGACTGCTATCATATCACCCTTCGTCCTCCACTTAGTTTCAGTAGACATATCCAGTTCCAGCAACCGTTCATCATACAGTTTCCAGACCCCTTATCTGTTTTTGTTGCTCTTCCCTGCAGTCTTCCTAGGATCACAGCACTTTTTAAAATATATACTGTAGTGATCAGGCTAAACCAGACGACGAACAACTGAGCTTCCTAGCCATAAATTACCACCAATGCCTTGGAATGTCAACCTCATTAAATAAATGAATGCTGAAGTCAGCTTTGGAGAAGACCCATGAAATCTTCTTGGATAGTTTACGTATCACAGTTCCATTGCCAACCGCTCGGTCTTCCCAGAGCTAAGACAAACATTACCCATTATTGTAAAAAGCCAAAGTGGATAATGAAAAATTTCAGCAACTTTCAAGGACAACGACCGAAGTGGCAAGTCCAGGATAGAGAGAAGCTGAAGGGTCCTTGGTGCTCTCGGAGCTTGTCTGTTCTCTCTTGCAGATGTTTCATTACCCAAACTAGGTATAGCACTGCTATGGCACTGATGATGTTACCTAGTATAGGTATTGAAACGTCTGCGAGAAAAAAAGCAAGCTCAGAGAGCAACTCATGTCAACCCTGAGCTACAAATATTCTCCTTTATTAGTAGGGATAAGCTGTCAAAGACCTGAATTTTGCTTGTGCGATTGTGGCCATGCGGTTTAGACTGGTTCAGGTGAACTGGTAGCAGTGGTGGGATACGACCAGTACGCCCCGTTACGGGCGTACTAGTGCCTGCTGGGAGCACCAGGTACCGTTCTGGTACAGTGCTCTGGGGGGCCCACCCGCCAGCCTGCGCTTCTTACCAGTATTTGATCCGATCGGAGCTTTTGCGCACGGAGCGTATGGCGCCTGTGCGATGCTCTGCCAAGCAGCTGGAGCATCGCGGGTGGTAAGTACGCATGTGTGCGTGCTATGAGCGTGCTGCGCAAGTGCATGTGGTGTATGTGAGGCCCCGTTGCACCGTACCGGTTGCAACGGAATCCAGAACCCACCACTGACCGGTAGTGACGGCCTGCGCGTGAACCCGCCCCTACCAACCTCCCTGGTGATATGCCGTCCTATTTAGCCACATTTTCTAAGCTGCGTGCATGCGTGCAAGCCATGTGAGCGAGCAAAGTGCATGCGCGGAAGGCCATGTGCATGTCACGCATGCTTGCTCACATTTTCAGTGCACGGTGAACTGGTGTTAAAGCTATGGGAAACCCACCCCTGGCTGTGATGGGTGAGAACTTGTCATTTTTTCAAGTCATTTGACTTGACATTGCAAGTCATTCTTTGAATGCTGTTGTATATTCGAACAGTTGTTAATCAAATGGTTGTAAGTAGAGAACTACCTATACATAACCCATTTTCAAGATAGTTAAAGAAAAGCCAAATATGTTCTAAACACTAATTCAAATACTTGCATTAGACAAACTCGCAACCGAGAATTAGAGATAGGTAGTCGTTGACCGACATCCACAGTTAAGTCCAAAATTTCCATTGCTAAGCAAGATGGGTGTTGAGTTTTGCCCCATTTTATGACTTTTCTTGACCAGTTGTTAAGTGAATCACTGCAGTTGTTGAGTTAGGAACGTGGTTGTTAAGTGAATCTGGCTTCCCCATTGACTTCGCTGGTCAAATTATGGGACGCTGCAACTGTGATACATGCATGGCAGTTGCCAAGTGTCTGAATTTTGATTATGTGACCTGCAATGGTCATAAGTGTGAAAAAAATCCCTTTCTTCAGTGCAGTTGTACCTTCTAGCGGTCACTAACCAAATGGTTGTAATTTGAGGACTATGTGTACCAAGATGTAAAAACCTTTCTGATCTGCTAGATGTCTTTGCGGCTAAATTTTGATTTCTCTATTTTGGAAGCTTTATGCAGGTTAAAAATATATGGTCCTAAAGTTTTGGAAGAAACGGAAGCTGAGGGGATTTTTAGTCAAATGTTTTTCATTGTTTTTAGGGGGTTCCAGGGAGGGGGGGTGGGTGGGTCAGACCAGGAGCGATGTGAGAGCCGGGCCTCCAGGTGTGGTCACGAGCAGAAGGGGCGGAAGGGAGGAGGAGGGGGAGGACACCATTCCTATACAGGGCTCTTTAATCCCAACGGTCGCAGGGAGGGGCAGATACGAGGACAGCTTAAGAACTTACAGTCGGTTGGGAGACCGTGGTTGCTGGTTACACCCGGTCGCTTGTACCAACCCCCGCGTTCTAGGTGGTCAAGAGTTACAGACCCAAGGCCTGAGGCTGTTGTTATGCAATGCGAGGTCCGTTGTTAACAAGGCCCCCCTCATTCACGATCTAATTTTAGAGGGGGAGCCGGACCTCGCGGGAATAACAGAGACCTGGTTGGGCCACGAGGGAGGTCTTCCCCTCGTCGAAATGTGCCCACCAGGCTACCGAGCATTTCACCAGCCCCGGGCCCAGGGAAGGGGCGGTGGGGTGGCAGTAATTATTCGGGAGGACTTAGAGCCGAGGGAGTCTACTGTGCCACAGACGTCCGGATGTGAATCCCTTGTTGTGAAATGGGGGCCTGGGAGACAGTTGGGCCTGCTGATAGTATACCTGGCTCCTCGCTATACATCAGCGGCCCAGCCCGAACTCCTCGAGCTGATCGCATCGGTGGCGGTTGAGACCCCCAAACTTTTAGTGATGGGGGATTTTAACCTGCCTTCGATGGGAGAAGCATCAGAGGGGGTTCGGGAGTTCATGGCTTCCATGACAGCCATGGACCTGACTCAAATGATCCAGGGCCCAACACATGAGGGAGGACACACTCTGGACCTTGTTTTTGTCTCTGGCCAGTGGTTGAGTGATCTGGGAGGAGGGGACTTAACCATCACTCCCCTGTCATGGTCAGATCACTCACTCCTTCGTCTTGACTTCCCTGGTGCTACCTCCCGCTGCGGGGAGGCGGAACCGGAAAGTTCCAGATGGTTCCGCCCCAGGCGCCTGATGGAACCTGATAGGTTCCAGATGGAGCTTGGGCCACCTCCTGTAACCTTGACCCGCCCCCGGGTAGAGGACCTGGTAGTTGCGTGGAATAATGCAACTACCGGGGCCTTGAACCGGGTGGCGCCTTTGCGGCCTCTCCGGCAGCAACGATCCACCCTAGCCCCTTGGTTTACCGAGGAGCTAAGGGTGATGAAGTGCCGCAAGAGACGTCTAGAGAGTCGTTGGAGATCCTCTCGCTCCGAATTTGATCGAACACAGGCACGAGCCCATTTAAGGACGTACCTTGTGGCATTGAGAGTGGCCAAACGCCAATATTGTGCCACTCTCATTGCATCCGCGGAGAACCGCCCTGCCGCCCTGTTTCGGGTGTCCCGCTCCCTCTTGTTTCAGAGGCCGCGGGAGGCCCCTCTACAGGGCAGGGCAGAGGAATTTGGTAAATATCTGCAGGATAAAATCGCTCAAATCCGGAAAGATTGGGTTCCTGTCAGTGATCCAATGGAGACGTCCATGGCGAGTCTTGAGGTATCGATCTGGGAGGAGTTTGACTTGGTTGCCATCGAGGATTTGGACAGATTGCGTGGACGACTGCGACCCACCACATGTTTATTGGACCCGTGCCCCTCCTGGCTTGTACTGGCATCCTGGGAGGTCACACGAGACTGGCTCCTGGGCCTAGTGAATGCTTCGCTGAGCGAGGGGTCTCTCCCGGCTGCCTTGAAAGAGGCGGTGGTGAGACCCTTGCTCAAGAAGCCTTCCCTGGACCCTTTGGAGCTGGCCAATTATCGTCCCGTCTCCAACCTTCCCTTTTTGGCGAAGGTTGTAGAGAGTGTGGTGGCCTACCAGTTTCCACGACATCTGGAGGAAAATGATTATCTAGACCCGCGCCAGTCCGGCTTCCGCCCCGGTCACAGCACGGAGACGGCCTTGGTCGCTTTGGTGGATGATCTCTGGAGGGCCAGAGACAGAGGTTGTTCCTCTATCATGGTCCTATTAGACCTCTCGGCGGCTTTTGATACCATCGACCATGGTATCCTGCTGCGCCGGCTGGAGGGGTTGGGGGTCCGGGGCACCGTTTTGCGGTGGTTCGGCTCCTACCTTTCTGACCGGACGCAGCGTGTGTTGGCAGGAGAAGAGAGGTCGACCCTACGCCCCCTTACTTGTGGGGTGCCACAGGGGTCGGTCCTCTCTCCACTCCTCTTCAACACATATATGAAGCCGCTGGGTGAGATCATCCGTGGTTTCGGGGTGGGATACCATCTGTACGCTGATGATACTCAGCTGTACTTTTCCACCCCGAACCACCCCAACGAGGCCATCGAAGTGATGTCCCGGTGTGTGGAAGCCGTACGGATCTGGATGGATGACAACCGACTCAAGCTCAACCCCTCCAAGACGGAGTGGCTGTGGGTACCAGCTCCCCGGTTCAGCCAATTAATTCCATCATTGGCCATTGGGGGCATTCAACTTGCCCCCGTGGAGTGGGCGCGCAATTTGGGCGTCCTCCTGGATGCCCGGCTGTCCATGGACGACCATGTGACAGCCGTGGCAAGGGGGGCGTTCCACCAGGTTCGCCTGGTGCGCCAATTGCGCCCCCTACTGGACCGGGACGCCTTATGCACAGTCACTCATGCGCTGGTGACGTCCCGCTTGGACTACTGTAACGCTCTCTACATGGGGCTTCCCTTGAAATGCACCCGGAGGCTACAGTTGGTCCAGAACGCAGCCGCGCGGGTAATTATGGGGAGTACTAGGTACTCCCATGTGACACCGTTCCTGCGCGAGCTGCACTGGCTTCCTGTGGTCTATCGGGTGCGTTTCAAGGTTTTGATAATAATCTTTAAAGCGCTCCATGGCTCAGGACCTAGTTACTTGCGGGATCGTATTCTGCCCCATACATCCCTGCGACCAATCCGCTCGCACAGAGAGGGCCTCCTCCAGGTGCCGTCCACTAGACAGTGTCGGGGGGCGGCGCCTAGGAGTAGAGCCTTCTCTGTGGCGGGCCCAGCCCTGTGGAATGACCTCCCTCCGGATATTAGGAATACCTCTGACCTCCGCTCCTTTCGTATTAAGCTTAAGACCCACCTATTCCAAGCAGCTGGCCTGGCTTAACTTTGATTTAACCATATCGCTCCTGACGGGTTTTTATTGGGTATTTTAATTATATTTTATTTAATTATCTAGGGGTTTTTAAATACTGTATTTTAATTGTTTTATTTGTCAGCCGACCTCCTCCTTGTGTATGTCTCGGTATATGTCTCTGTTATATGTTTGTTTTGTCCACATATTTATTTCATATGTTTCGTTGTACGCCGCCCCGAGTCCTTTGGGAGAGGGTGCGGCTAAGAAATAAATATTTATTATTATTATTATTATTATTATTATTATTACTTCTGTTAGGACTCAAACTCTTTTCAAAAAAATAACCGGGACATTTTCTTCTCCAGTAATGGAACACAAAGCCTACCAGAAGCTCTTGAGATCCTTCAAATCCATCTCACTTTGAACTCCCTGCGTTCAGAGCTGAAACTGCACACTTTGTACCACTCAGGTGACCTGAGGACACAGATAAACCTCCAGGTGACCTTAACGACCCGCGAAAAGAATGCAAGTGACCAGCTGTCGCAAGAAGTGGAAATCCTTCCATTCCTCACCATCCAGCCAGAGCTGAAGAAGCTTCTTGGGAGGAGAAGTGAAACGCCTTCAAAGAAAAACCAGAAAGTCCAGATGCCTCTTGAAAAAAGCACCTTTGGGACAACCACGGCCCGAATGACAGAGAATCTCCATAGATAATTGGCCAAGTAGACCTAGAGCAGGGGTGTCCAAACTTGGGAACTTTAAGACTTGTGGACTTCAACTCCCAGAATTCTGGGAGTTGAAGTCCACAAGTCTTAAAGTTCCCAAGTTTGGACACCCCTGCTCTAGAGGCTTCTCAGACCTTTCCCAAGATGTATCACCTTTCTAGGAGGAAGACATTTTGGAACAGCCCACCTTTGCAATGAAGAAGGCGGCCATATTGGTTTCACTTCGAAGAATCCCAATAATACCCAAAAATAAAGTTAGGAAAGCTTACTCTGGGCCGTACAACCTCTTCAAATCTTCCTTCAGGCTCTTGTTTTCCTCTCTCAGCTTATTCAGTTCATTAGCTGGAATGGAAAGAAAGAGAAAAATGTTGGATTAGTTCAATTTTCCCCAGCTGTCCAGATCAGGCGTTACCAATCTTTCCATTAAATCACCATTCCACTAAATCCACTAAATCACCAAAAAGAGGGACCACTAAATTCATAATTTTAAATCCTGTGGACCACTAATATGAATCAGTGACAGGATGGGGTCCTTCAGGCACTTAGCTTGACCTCCTGTTAGCGGAGAGAAGCGCCTGGGGTCAACCCTAGGTTTGCTGTCCATGGCCGCTAGGAATCTCAAATGCAGCCAAGAATGAATCTCTGTCTTATAGCCAGTCCGGATGCTAAATCGCCCCCTGCAAACTCTGTCTTTCAAGGAGCCCGGCCGAAGTTTCGTGCACTGCTCACTAAAGCGCCTGGATTCCCAGGGAGGGAGGGAGGGGCCAGAGCTACTAAACAGGCAGCCAAGCTAAGTGCCTGAAGGACCCCATCCCTTCAGCAAGTGGGAGTAATTGCTTCGGAGGGCTGTATTTGGCCCAGGGGGCAGAGTTTGAGGATCCCTGATTTAGTGCAATATAAAAAAAATGCAAAGATTTTTCTGTGGCCCACCAACATTTTCTCGCGGATCACCAGTGGTCCACGGTGATCTTGACCACCGGCCCAGATGTTCTGGGACTTAATGGTTGAGATGGGGGTCAAGATTATAGACAGAAAGAAGAGAACACGTATGTCTTAGACCCAGGGCTACCAGGTATCTAAACAGGAAAAGGAGGACATGGACAATTAGAAAGGTGGGCACACCAACTACCTAACATTCTTTCATCCATCACAAAACATACAATGAAAAACTACCAAACCACACCTCCCAGGTCTACATGTATAGCAATAGTAGTTAAGACATTTATACCACTTTATAGTGCTTTACAGTCCTCTCTAAGCGGTTTACAGAGTCACCATATTGCTCCCAACAATCTGGCTCCTCATTTTACCCACCTTGGAAGGATGGAAGACCGAGTCAATCTTGATCCGGTCAGAATCGAACTGCCGAATTGCTGGCAGATGGCAGTCAACAGAATGAGCCTGCACTACTGCATTCTAACCACTGGGCCACCATGACTCCAATATAAGAAATGGCATTTTCCGGCATCAAAAAAAAATGGTTTCTGATACTAAATATACTGTATAAAGTTTGCAACTTCAATTTTTTTCAACCAGAGGATCTCCCATATTTTGACTCAACTTATTCTAGGAATCTCTCTCTTAGCGGAACTCACTTAGGATGAAGATGTGTTGAAGACCTTGAAAATGGGCCTTCATAAACTCATGTTGCTTCTTCTTTGCAAGTTCTTGGGTCACTTGGCATCTGTCACAGAGCCCAGCTCGCAACCTTCAAATAATTAAAATAGAAGGGTGGTGTTTTTAGAGTAGCAAATCCAACTGGGAGGAGACATACCGCATCAACACCAAGTATCAGAACTTCAAGGTGGACCAGACTCGGAAACCAAAGTCATAATTTTTTATTATAAGCTTACCATAACAGAAATCTTGCAAATCTGAATGCCCTCCCTCCCTCCCTTCCTCCATTTATCTTTGTGAAAACCAGGGAGATGCTTTTTCAAATTACATTTCTGCCTCAGACCCAAATTTCTGTTCTCTGACCATCTTGGCAATGATTCTTCCTTCTTCTCCTCAAGGATATTTGAGATAGTTGCTCTACACGACTCGATTGTTACAGCCTCAAACCCCCACAGCTTCCATCTCAAACTGTCCACCATGGACCTCCCCCTATTCTTAAGAGGTCCATAAAGGGGGCAAGCATAAGTGCACCAGCATGCTTACCGTCCCTGTCTTATTGTCTTACTTATCTTCCCTATCACTCATCTCCTCCCACTTATGACTGGAGGACTGTAATTTTGTTGCTTGTATCCTTACGATTTATATTGATATTGATCGTTTCCTGATTGCTTATTTGTACTCCATGGCATGATTCTTGACGGATGTATCTTGTCTTTTTATGTACACGGAGAACTTATGCACCAAAGACAAATTCCTTGTGTGTCCAATCACACTTGGCCAATAAAGAATTCCATTCCATTCCATTAATATCTATTCTATTCTATTCTATTCTATTCTATTCTATTCTATTCTATTCTATTCTATTCTATTCTATTCTATTCTATTCTATTCCATTCCATTCCACTCCACTCCACTCCACTCCACTCCACTCCACTCTACTCTACTCTACTCTAGTCTAGTGTCCCCATTTATCTGTATTTACTTCCTTTGTTCATATTTATGTTAATACCTATACTTGTTATCTTGTACATGTTTGACAAACAAACAAACAAATAAATAATAAATAAATATTTCATCAGCCCATTTCTAGGCTCAGATTTTTCAGAATCATTATTTATTTGGCCCAAAGCTTCAAAATTGGTTAGGGGGGCTGGGAGCTAAACTTTATGATGAATTAAATATATCTATTCTAATGAAGAGAAGGACTACAGGTGACATGACAGCAGTCTTCCAATATTTGAGGGACTGTCACAGAGAAGGGGTGTGTGTGTTAACCTGTTCTCCAAAGCACCTGAGGGCAGGAGAAGAAGTAACAGATAGAAGCTTGTCAAAGAGAAATCTGATGTAGAATTAAAGAGAAATTTCCCGTCGCAATTAATCAGTGGAATCAGTGGACACTCTCTATCTCCAGTCTACAACATAGTCCTTTCAACAGTTCCAAAAAAAGCTCCACATCCATTTGCACCACTCAGGTGATCCTGAAAATACAGATAAACTTCCAAGTGGCCTCAATTACTTTATAAAAGAAGGTGAATGACCGGCTGTCTGCAAGGAGTATAAATCCTTCCATTCCCCACCATCCAGTCAAAGCTAAAGAAGCTTCTTGGTTAAGAAGCAAAACATCTTCAAATGAAAAGCAAAGAAAGTTTGATTGCCTCTTGAAAAAGCACCTTTGGAATAACTATGACCTGCATGATTGAGAATCATAGACAATCAGTGGAATGGCTGGCTTGCTTCCAGAAATTGTGATTTCTTCATCAATGGCGGTTTTTAACAAGAGATTGGTCAGCCATTTGTCCAGAAGATGTAGGGTCTTCTGCTCGAGTAGCGGGTTGGTCTAGAAGACCTTCAAGGTCCCTTCCAACTCTGTTGTTGTGTATTCCCCTTTTCTAACCCTGATGCACATTTTCTCATCAGGATGGAGTGCTTGAAAATCAACTTCCGCTAGAACAGAAATCACGTCAAACAGGCACAGATCTCAATAACTAGCTCATGTCCCCAATCAGCAGTGATTTTTTAAAAAGTACATATGTGTGTGCGTTATTATGTTCATTATATGAATTGTTATGGTCTTACCCTGTTTCCCCCAAAATAAGACTTCCTTGGATAATAAGCCGAATTGGGCTTTTGAGCACATGTGCTAAAATAAGCCCTCCCCTGAAAATAAGCCCTTCCAGAAAATAATGCAACGCAGCAGCAGCCATGAGGTGACCACGCTCAGCGCCTCCTGCACCTCAAAAATAATAAGACCCCCCCCCCGAAAATAAGGCCAACTGCTTAATTTACAATACAATACAATAGCAGAGTTGGAAGGGACCTTGGAGGTCTTCTAGTCCAACCCCCTGCCTAGGCAGGAAACCCTATACCATTTCAGACAAATGGCTATCCAACATCTTCTTAAAGACTTCCAGTGTTGGGGCATTCACAACTTCTAGAGGCAAGCTGTTCCACTGATTAATTGTTTTCACTGTCAGGAAATTTCTCCTCAGTTCTAAGTTGCTTCTCTCCTTGATTAGTTTCCACCCATTGCTTCAGGTGCCTTGGAGAATAGTTTGACTCCCTCTTCTTTGTGGCAACCCCTGAGATATTGGAGTTGCCACAAAGAAGAGGGAATCAAACAATTTTGCGGGGTGGGTGGGTGGTGGTGTCAAAAGAAAATAAGACCTTCTCTTATTTTCGGGGAAACATGGCACATATACATTGTGTTATGCAATGTGAATAACTGGGTTTACACAATTTGCCAAACCTGGATTACCGTATTTGTTTAGCCTTGCCCAATGTTTATGGGAGAAAAGTTTAGTTGTGCAGTTGTGGCCAATATCTTGACACTTTTCATCTTCCCCTCCTGTGCAGATGTTCCCTGTGACAGGGTGAAGCCATTTACCTGTTTTCCAAGACTTTCACATTTTCTTTAAGTCCCTTTTGTTGTTCACGCAGTTGGTGGTTTTTGGTAAAGAGCTCTTCGATTCTTTGGTTGTCCCTAATTCAAGGGAGAGGAACAAGGAGGAAGAGAAGAAAAGTACAGGTTGTCCTCGACTTATGGCAGTTGATTTAGTGACCGTTTGAAGTTACAACAGCCCTGAAAAAAGGACCTTATGACCATTTTTCACACTTATGACCACTGCAGCCAATGTAATGCTGCATTGCTGAGGCATTGCAACTATTGCAAATACATGCAGGTTGCCAAGCAACCAAATTTTTATCATGTGTCTGTGAGGATAATGTGATGGTCACTAATGTGAGGACCAGTAATAAATCTATTTTTTCAGTGCCACTGTAATTCCAGTCACTAAACAAGTGGTTGTAAATCAAGGACTATATGTACTCAGGAAACAGAAATTGTTTGCCCATCATGCTAAACAAAATGTGGCTTGATATACATAGCCCCTGGGCTTTTTGAGCAGTAATTTATGGGTTAGGGTAGATCAACAAGCCAATTGTAGTTTATTTAGCAAACTATTATTCAAAAATCAGTTCGTCCAGATTTTTCCCTCTGAAGACAAAATTTTGATTTTGATTAGATAGATTGTATATATTATATACAGCACTACAAAAATCAGATTAGGAACACAAGTTGAAATAGGAAAGAAAATGGTAAGTGAGCACCTGTCTACCCTAGACGAGTTCAAATCACCAGGACCGGATGGATTACACCCCAGGGTTCTGAAGGAACTGGCAGACGAGATCTCAGAACCACTGAATTATATCTTTCAGAGATCCTGGAACACCGGGGAACTACCAGAGGACTGGAAAAGAGCTGATGTGGTTCCCATCTTCAAAAAAAGGGGGAAAAAAAACAGATCCAGGAAACTACAGACCTATCAGCCTGACCTCAATACCCGGAAAGATTCTGGAAAAGATAATCAAGCAACGAATTAGCGAACACCTAGAAGCAAACAAAGTAATAGCCAAAAGCCAACATGGGTTTGTCAAAAACAGATCATGCCAGATTAATCTTATTGCATTCTTTGATAATGTGACAAAATTAGTGGACCAGAGGAATGCCGTGGATATAGTTTACTTGGACTTCAGTAAGGCATTTGATAAGGTAGACCATAACCTACTACTAGATAAA
The DNA here is from genome assembly GCF_964273705.1 of Natrix helvetica. Classification (NCBI taxonomy): domain Eukaryota; kingdom Metazoa; phylum Chordata; class Lepidosauria; order Squamata; family Natricidae; genus Natrix; species Natrix helvetica. The sequence goes on from NC_138549.1 coordinate 167,630,155, forward strand.
GTAGAAGAATGTGGGTTAGACAGCATCACCACCAGATGGATTCGTAACCGGCTGACCAACCGCACTCAACGTGTAGTCCTCAATGGAACTGCATCTACATGGAGGGAAGTATGCAGTGGAGTACCTCAAGGCTCTGTTTTGGGCCCAGTACTCTTCAACATCTTCATCAATGATTTGGATGAGGGAATAAATGGGGAACTCATCAAATTTGCAGATGACACCAAGCTGGCAGGAATAGCCAACACTCCAGAAGATAGGCTTAAGATACAGAAGGATCTTGACAAACTTGAACATTGGGCACTATCTAATAAAATGAAATTCAATGGTGAAAAAAGTAAGGTTCTACATTTAGGCAACAAAAACGAAATGCACAGGTACAGTATAGGTGGTACCTTTCTCAACAGTAGTAACTGTGAAACGGATCTTGGAGTCCTAGTGGACAACCATTTAAATATGAGCCAGCCATGTGCAGCAGCTGCCAAAAAAGCCAACACAGTTCTGGGCTGCATAAACAGAGGGATAGAATCAAGGTCATGTGAAGTGTTAATACCACTCTATAATGCCTTGGTAAGGCCACACTTGGAATACTGCATTCAGTTTTGGTCACCACGATGTAGAAAAGATGTGGAGACTCTAGAAAGAGTGCAGAGAAGAGCAACAAAGATGATTAGGGGACTGGAGACTAAAACATATGAAGAATGGTTGCAGGAACTGGGTATGTCTAGTTTAATGAAAAAAAAAGGACTAGGGGAGACATGATAGCAGTTTCAATATCTCAGGGGTTGCCACAAAGAAGAGGGAGTCAAACTATTCTCCAAGGCACCTGAGTGTAGAAGCAATGGGTAGAAACTAATCAAGGAGAGTAGCAACTTAGAACTGAGGAGAAATTTCCTGACAGTTAGAACAATTAATCAGTGGAACAGATTGCCTCCAGAAGTTGTGAATGCCCCAACACTGGAAGTCTTTAAGAAGATCTTGGATAGCCATTTGTCTAAAATGGTATAAGGTTTCCTGCCTAGGCAGCGGGTTGGACTAGAAGACCTCCAAGGTCCCTTCCAACTCTGCTATTGTATATATAAATATGGATGGATAATAGATAGGTAGATGGGTAGATGGATAGATGGATGGATGGATAAATAAATAGATAATAGATAGAAAGATTATATAGATAGATAAATAAATAAAGATAGATGGATGGATGATAGATAGATAGATAGATAATAGATAGATAGATAATGGATAGATGGATAGATGGATAGATGGATAGATGGATAGATGGATAGATGGATGGATGGATGGATAGATAGGTAGGTAGGTAGGTAGGTAGGTAGGTAGGTAGGTAGATAGATAGATAGATAGATAGATAGATAGATAGATAGATAGATGATAGATAGATAGATAGATAGATAGATGATAGATAATAGATAGATAAATAGATGGATGGATGATGGATGGATAGATAATAGATGATAGATAGATAGATAGATAGATAGATAGATAGATAGATAGGTAGATGGATGGATCGATGGATGGATAGATAGATTACAGATAATTAAATAAAGATAGATAGATGGATGATGGATGATAGATAGATAGATAGATAGATAGATAGATAGATAGATAGATAGATGGATGGATGATCAGTAGGTAGGTAGGTAGATAGATATAGATAATAGATAGATAAATAGATGGATGGATGATGGATGGATAGATAATAGATAGATAGATAATAGATAGATAGATAGATAGATAGATAGGTAGGTAGGTAGGTAGGTAGGTAGGTAGGTAGGTAGGTAGATAGATAGGTAGATGGATGGATCGATGGATGGATAGATAGATTACAGATAATTAAATAAAGATAGATAGATGGATGATGGATGATAGATAGATAGATGGATGGATGATCAGTAGGTAGGTAGGTAGATAGATATGAATTTTAAAGTTTATTTTATATTTTAATCGATTCTGTCTTATCCTAAATAATTTAGGTCCAAGAACCCATGCCCAGCAGATGGCATTTGTTTTACTCACCGACATTTCTCATTGGTTACTTCATTCAGTTTGGTTTGCAGGCCTGGAAGAGTTCAGAAACAATCTGTGATCTTTTGAGGGAAGCCGCAGTCACAAAAGATCTAACTACAAAAATCAGCAGCCGTTCTGCTTTCCACCCACTTTTTCACCTGAGTCTTACATTTTAAACATCTCTGCCTCAAATCTGTTCGTTCATTCAATCAATCATTAGACGCGCGCGCACAAACACACACAAACACACACCCGTTTTCTGACCTTGGACTTCTTTCTCATGTGTTTCCTTGAGTCTGTTCAAGATTTCCGCAAAATTTTCAGTGGCCATGTTCCTTCTATTGTCACATGGATGGGTCAAAGGTGGGTTTCAGATCACTTTTCTCCCTCTGCCAGCATTCAGCTTCCGACCTAAGAGGGGGAAAAAAATTAGAGATGAAAAAAGAAAAAAGAAACCCTTTCTGGTGAGGGAAGACCCACCCACCCTCCTAGAAGAATGAAATATTTTGAAAAATATTAAAAAAGCAGAATATTATATTTCCCTAAAGGAAGAGTGAACATGCTCTTGGAGACAGAAAGAGATAGCCCCCACCTTTCTTAATAGCCCCCCCCCCGAAGATATTTTTTGCCCATTAAGAAAGACTGGGCCAGCTATAAGACAAAAGACCTTTAGTTCCAGGATGATAGTTCCTGACAGTTAGAACAATGAATCAGTGGAACAGAAATTGCCTCCAGAAGTTGTGAATGCCCCAACACTGGAAGTCTTTAAGAAGATGTTGGATAGCCATTTGTCTGAAACGGTATAGGGTTTCCGGCCTAGGCAGGGGGTTGGACTAGAAGACCTCCAAGGTCCCTTCCAACTCTGCTATTATATTGTATTGTATTGTATTGTATTGATAGGATTAAGACATGACCCTCCAGGACATAACAGGATTAACCCAATACCATCTAACAACAAAGCTCACTGCATTGCACAATCTTCTAAGGACATTGCATCAGCCAAGCTTCAACGAAACCTGGGAGCTCAGACAACCTCAGCTATGGCCCCTGCATAGCCCCATGGGAATATGACAGCAGCCAATAGAATACATGTTCTTGCACAGGAACAGGAAGCTCAAGGGCAAAGCCCAAGAGAAGGTATAAAAGCCATGCACTCTCAACTTCATGTGGCCAGCTGCACCAGAACTACCCATAATGTACTCTGTTTCCCTGCAAGTAAGACCTCCCTCCCTAATAACCCCAATCAGGCTTTTGAGCACATGCGTTAAAATAAGCCTAGGCTAAAACATATGAGGAACAGTTGCAGAAACTGGGTATGTCTAGTTTAATAGAAAGAAGGACTAGGGGAGACATGATAGCAGTCTTCCAATATCTCAGGGGCTGCCACAAAGAAGAGAAGGTCAAGCTATTTTCCAAAGCCCTTGAGGGTAGAACAAGAAGTAATGGGTGGAAACTAATCAAGGAGAGAAGCAACTTAGAACAGAGGAGAAATTTCCTGATAGTTAGAACAATTAATCAGTGGAACAGCTTGCCTCCAGAAGTTGTGAATGCCCCAACACTGGAATTCTTTAAGAAGACGTTGGATAGCCATTTGTCTAAAATGGTATAGGGTTTCCTGCCTAGGCAGGGGTTTGGACTAGAAGACCTCCAAGGTCCCTTCCAACTCTGCTATTGTATTGTATTGTATTGTATTGTATTGTATTGTATTGTATTGTATTGTATTGTATTGTATTGTATTGTATTATATTATATTATATTATATTATATTATATTATATTATTATATTAACATAACATAACATAACATAACATAACATAACATAACATAACATAACATAACATAACAATTAATATAATTATTATATTATATTATATTAACATGACATAACAATTAATATGATATGATATGATATGATATAATATAATATAATATAATACAATACAATACAATACAATACAATACAATATAATATAATATAATGTTTCTCTATGAGCATGATTTTGCTTGGTTTATAGAATATTTTATGTCCAGCTTTATGTTTTAAAGGAAATAAGTTAATTAAATTTTATTAATAGGAAATAAAAAATAACACACCTGATCCCCAGAGGTAAATTTTTAATATACCTATAAAGCGTATTGCTTAGTTTCCCCTGGAGAATTGCTGTTATTCACCATAGGTGAGTCCTTTATAGCATTTTTCGAAGCCCCAAATCAATTGTAGGAAGCTGAAGGAAGACAATAGATTATATTCTAAATTACCTAACGTCACGGGTAATTACTGCATTTGCACAGATGTCCTTTAGCTATCAGCCTTAATTTATCGTGACCACTGCATAGTGTCTCATTTCCCTAAGGAGTTTCCAGAAGTTTTATTATACTACTTTGAAGCTTAGCCAACTCCGCTCAGGACCCGTGACAGAATCTGACGGGAAAAGCTTTCAGGAGAGTAAATCTTTCCAGGAAGCTCAAATTGCATTAATACCTGTGGTTTGCGTGCAGGCTTAGTAACTCCACTTGTAAAGGAAGTTAAAAAGAAAGCTGTGGGTTTATTAAATTGGGAAAGTTCCCTTGGCTGCTAATTTGCCCAGGCAGATTTCCCTGACTTTAGAAAGAGATGACGTGCAGTTTTATGAAGAGACATACAGACATACAGAGAAAAGCAAGAAAGATGATTAGGGCACTGGAAGCTAAAACATATAAAGAATAGTTGCAGGAATTGGGTATGTCTAGTTTTGTAGGAAGGTAAAACCCACCCCTCTCCTAGAAAAATGGAATATCCTGGGAAATATATATTTCCGTGGATCAGAAATGGAGAAACATGTTTTTAGATAGGAAATAGACTCACTCTTAATAGCCTCCACCTTTGTCAATGGGCCATTAAAAGGCCCGAGTCTGTCTATTCTACATAACAAAGATCTCCTCCTTCAGCTTCAGGGTGATGGGATTAAGGCATGATAGTATTAGCCCTTTCCCCATCTTACCACAGGGCACCTGGGAAGAAGCAATGCTCAACCAAACCTGGACTCAAAACACAGCATAGAGAGTTGCCTCTGCATGGCCCCATGGGAGTCTGACAACCAATCAGAATACAAGCTCAAGATCAAAGGCCAGAGAGGGCATAAAACCAGGGACTTCCAGCATCTGGGTCTTTTTTTCTTCTTCACCCAACATCTGGAAGCATGTGATACCCCCCCCCCCCTTTTCTGTTCAGGAGCTCAAGCCATTTGATCCTGTCCATCATTAAACCACCTTTCCAAGCAGCCTCCATTTTTCCAGTGTCTTTCTCCCCACTTGGAACTGAACCCAGAAGGACGTTTCTTCCAACGGTTTAATGAAAAGAAGGCCTAAGGGTGACAAGATAGAAGTATTCCAGTATTTGAGGGGCTGCCACAAAGAAGAGGGAGTCAACCCATTTTCCAAAGCACCTGAAGGAGACGTGGGTTCCCTGTTTGGCACGGATTGGCTGAACCAGTAGTGGCGGCAGCGGGAGGCTCCACTCAGAAGTGTTGTGCACGCACAAGAGCGATCACACGAGCACGAGCAAAACGGTAGCACCAGATTTTGAAACACACCTCTGACCTGAAGACAGGACAAGAAGCAACAGATGTAATTAAATAAGATGGAAAATATTCAAGGAGAAACTCAGCCTAGAACGAAGGAGAAATTTGAATGAATGAGTGAGCGAGCTGGAAGGGACCTTGGAGATCTTCTAGTCCAGCCCTCTGCTCAAGCAGGAGAGTCTATACCATCTCAGACAAGTGACTGTCCAATCCCTTCTTAAAAACTTTCAGTGATGGAGCAGTGATGTCTAGAGGTAAGCCATGCCACTGGTTAATTGTTCTCACTGTTTGGAAGTTTCTCCTTAATTCCAGGCTGTTTCTCTCCTTGATTAGTTTCCATCCATAGTTTCTTGTCCTGCCTTCAGGTGTTTTGGGAGAATAATTTGACCCCCTCTTCTTTGTGGCAGCCCCTCAGATATTGGGACATTGCTATCATGTCATCCCAATTCTTCTTTTCTTTTATGACTTCTCTTGCTACAGTTCTTAAGTGAATCCCTGCAGTTGTTAAGTTAGTTACAGTTTATTAAGTGAATCTGGCTTCCCCATTGACTTTAGCCTAGAATTAAGGAGAAACTTCCTAACAGTGAGGACAATATGTGGAACAACTTGCCTCCAGAAGTTGTGAGTGCTCCATCAGTGGAGGTTTTTAAAGAAGAGACTGGACAGTCACTTGTCTGGACTAGAAGACCTCCAAGGTCCCTTCCAGCTCTATTCTATTCTAAAATGGGACAAATCTCACTCAGCAACTGTCTCGCTTAGCAACAGAAATTGTAGGGTTAATTGTGGTTGTACTTTGAGGCCTACCTGTCATGGGTGGAAGATTATTAAACAAAACTAACTTAGGCAAGAAAAACGAAATGCACAGGTACAGTATAGGTGCTACCCTGCTCAATACTAGTAACTGTGAAAGGGATCTTGGAGTCCTAGTGGACAATCATTTAAATAGGAGCCAGACGTGTGCAGCAGCTGCCAAAAAAGCCAACACAGTTCTGGGCTGCATCAGCAGAGGGATAAAATCAAGATCACGTGAAGTGTTAATACCACTTTATAAAGCCTTGGTAAGGCCACATTTGGAATACTGCATTCAGTTTTGGTTCCCACGATGTAGAAAAGATGTGGAGACTCTAGAAAGAGTGCAGAGAAGAGCAACAAAGAGGATTAGGGGACTGGAGACTAAAACATATGAAGAACGGTTGCAGGAAATGGGTATGTCTAGTTTAATAGAAAGAAGGACCAGGGGAGACATGATAGCAGTCTTCCAATATCTCAGGGGCTGCCACAAAGAAGAGGGAGTCAAACTATTCTCCAAGGCACCTGAGGGTAGAACAAGAAGCAATGGGTGGAAACTAATCAAGGAGAGAACAACCTGGAATTAAGGAGAAATTTCCTGACAGTTAGAACAATTAATCAGTGGAACAGCTTGCCTCCAGAAGTTGTGAATGCCCCAACACTGGAAGTCTTTAAGAAGATGTTGGATAGCTATTTGTCTGAAACGGTATAGGGTTTCCTGCCTAGGCAGGGGGTTGGACTAGAAGGCCTCCAAGGTCCCTTCCAACTCTGCTATTGTATTGTGTTGTATATTATAATGTCTACTGCCATGGGCATGGGGTTGGACTGGATGTCCTCCAAGATCCCTTTCAACCCTATTATTCTATGTTCTAAGGCAGCGTTTCTCAACCTTGGTCCCTTCAGGGTAGGAGGATTTCAACTCCCAGCTTTCAGGCCTTGTGTTCATTGGCCAACGATGACCAGGCAGAGCTCTCCGAGAAGATGACAAACAGTAATACGAAACATTTGTGTATTGTTATAGAGCTATGATGGTGAATCTATGGTACATGTGCCATAGGTGGCACGCAGAGCCCTCTCTGCAGGCACATCAGCCGTCACCCCAGCTCAGCTCCATCGCGCATGCGCACCCACCGCCCACCAGCCAGCTGGTTTTCGGGTCTCTGCTGCGCATGCATGGACAGTGGGGTGCATGCAGGAGACAAGAGTGCACATATGTGGGAGCACGGTGGGAATGCGGGGATCATATGTATATGCATGGGGGTCATGCATGCATGCCTGGGGCAGAGTGCATGAAGGGAGTCATGCACGCATGCGTGAGGGGTAGGGAAGCATGGGGGTTGCACATGCATGCTCAGGGGTGGAGGGACTATGGGGGGGTTGCATGCACATGCATTTGGGGGTGGGGCACATGCGGGGAGGGTCATGCATGCATGCATGCATTGGGTGCACAAGGAGGTCGCCTGCACATTGTATTATGGGTGCGCACATGTGTGCTCTCTCTCACACACTCTCTCTCTCGCTTTCAGCACAGGTTAGCCATCACTGTTATAGAGCATGGGAGGCCAACCGTAGCAACTTTAAGACTTGTGAACTTCAACTCCCAGAATTCCCCAGCCACCTATGTTGGCTGGGGAATTCTGGGAGTTGAAGTCCACCTACCTTAAAGGAGCCAAAGTTGAGAAACACCCTCCTAAGGAATGAAGTGAAAACCATTTCCCAGGAGAAAATGAGATTTTTCCAGCTTCATTCCCAGAGGTAGGAGACCGGTGGAACAAGGGCGGTGAAACTGGCTGGATTTTTCTCCAACCGGGAAAGAAAGGAACAGAACAACATCTGCCCCAAACAATCCAGTTCTCCAACAATGCAAGTAGAGATTCTACCAACTCCACTGTTTCTGGTTCTGCAGGACTCAGTCCTGGGATGGTGTATCCCAGCTCACAAGATAATAATAATACAGTGGTTGAGTCAATCTGGGCCTCCCCATTGACTTCGCTTGCCAGGAGGTCGCAAAAGGTGATCTCATGACCCTGGGACACCATCACCGTCATAAATATGAACCAGTTGATATTTGCGATCCAAATTTTGATCACGTGACCATGGGGATGCTGCAACATAAGTCCCTTTTTTCAGTGCCGGTGCAACTTCGAGTTGTCACTTAACAAATGGTTGTAAGTCAAGGAACTATCTGCATGCTGAATGCCGACTGCCACTCTCCCGTCTCTGGTCCGCTCAAGCAGATACATATTTCACCAAGGCAGGATATATTAGAGCCCTGATGGTGCAGTGGTTGGAATGCAGCATTGCAGGCTAACTCTGCCGACTGCCAGCAGTTCGATCCTGATGGGCTCAAGGTTGACTCAGCCTTCCATCCTTCCGAGGTCGGTAAGATGAGCCGTAATGAAGGCTAGAATGTTTATTAGACGTGACTTAGTGGAAGGGGTCTCCTCCAAAGGAATAGTTGGGAAAAACAGTTGCACTCTTATTTATAAATTTCAGAAAGGAAGGGAAAATGATGGAAGATAGGAAAGAAAATGAGGCATGAGCCGTGGTGGCACAGTGGTTAGAATGCCGTATCGCAGGCTAACTGTGCCAACTGCCAGGAGTTCGTGACTGGTTGACTCAGCCTTCCATCCTCCCAACGTCAGTAAAATGAGGACTCTCTAAGTAAAATGCTGATTCTGTATACTGCTTAGAGAGGGCTGTAAAAGCACTATGATGTGGTATATAAATCTAAACTTCTATTCTATTCCTATTCCTATTCCTATTCCTATTCCTATTCCTATTCTATTCTATTCTTCATTCCTCTATTTCTATTCTATTCTACTCTCCATTATTCTACTCTACTCTACTCTACTCTACTCTACTCTACTCTACTCTACTCTATTCTACTCTCCACTCCTCTATTCTACTCTACTCTACTCTACTCTACTCTACTCTACACTCCTCTATTCTATTCTATTCTATTCTATTCTATTCTATTCTTCATTCCTCCATTTTCTTCTATCCCTCCCCTCCCGGCACAGAGGTTAGAATGCCCTATTGCAAGCTAACTCTGCCCACTGCCTGGAGTTTGATTCTGACTGGCTCAAGGTTCGCCCATCCTTCCATCCTTCTGAGGTCTGTAACATGAGGACTCACATTGTTGGGGGCAATAGGCTGACTTTGTGAACTGCTTGGAGAGGTCTGTAAAGCCCTGTGAAGCGGCGTATAAGTCTAAGCTATTGCTAAAGGCATCTTTTAGCATCAACTCACCAAGCAAGTAAAGCAGAGACTAACAGATTCTGGCTCCCCACCCTTCTGTTGCTATTGCTCTGCACTGCCTCTAGCACTAGAACGATGTTGGCCTTCGTGCTATCCGAGAACGTCTGCTGGAGCAAAGTTGCATGGCCAGTCTTAAATTCAAAGTAAACACATTTCAACAAAACCCAATACCTCTTCCTCTCTCAAGCATTCATCCTGTGTTAACACAGCGCTGGTGGAATAACCGGTTGCGCCTGAGTCTGAAATTAAGGTCCAATAAACACCAAGAGATTGGCACGGAGAGAGGTTGCCTTAGAATTCCTTGACTTACGACAATTCATTTAGTGACAGTTAAAATGGCATGGATGACTGTTTTTTCACACTTACGACTGTTGCAGCGTCCCCATGGTCACGTGGTCAAAATCTGAACACTTGGCAACAGACTCATATCTATGACGGTTGTGGTATTATTATTATTACTTAAAATAATAACAAAGCAATCCAAAAGTATTATGAAATAGTCAGGCTTCCAGATTGAAGTTAAATGTTTAGGGGGGGAAACCCCACTGTTATACCAATCATTGATTGGAGCCCTTGAAGCAATATCTAAAAAAGATATTTATCTATGGAGATTCTCAATCATCCAGGTCAGTGTTTCTCAAACTTGGCGACTTTAAGTCCTGTGGACTTCAACTCCCAGAATTCCCCAGCCAGCTATGCTGGCTGGGGGATTCTGGGAGTTGAAGTCCACAGGACTTAAAGTCGCCAAGTTTGAGAAACACTGATCCAGGTCATGGTTGTCCCAAAAGTGCTTTTTCCAAAAGCAACTGGACTTTCTTGGTTTTTGCCCTGAAAGTATTTCGCTCCTAAGAAGCTTCTCCAGATCAGAAGTGAAGAAGCTTCTTGGATGACAAGTGAAATGTCTCCGGGGGAAAACAGAGTGTGCTTTTGAAAAAGTACCTTTGGGATCCCTTGATATTTGAAAAATTTAAATGTATTAGACCTGGATCCCCTAATTTTACAGGAAAAAAAAATCCTGCTTTGAATTGCCTATATCCTCATATGCAATTTACATAGTTCCTAAATCCTTGGTTAGGACTCGAATTATTACATTTTCAACAGTCTTTGAATTTCATTATAAAGGTAAAGGTAAACAAATGCCTCCCTTAGCAACAGAAATTTTGGACTCAATTCCAGTCGTAAATCAAGGACTATGAACAATTAATCAGTGGAACAGCTTGCCTCCAGAAGTTGTGAATGCCCCAACACTGGAAGTCTTTAAGAAGATGTTGGATAGCCATTTGTCTGGAACGGTATAGGGTTTCCTGCCTAGGCAGGGGGTTGGACTAGAAGGCCTCCAAGGTCCCTTCCAACTCTGCTATTGTATTGTATTGTATTAATTTAAGATTAAGATTAATAATGATTATTTAAGATTAAAGGTAAAGCTACAGGTTCCCCTCACACATATGTGCTAGTCGTTCCCGACTCTAGGGGGCAGTGCTCATCTCCGTTTCAAAGCCAAAGAGCCAGTGCTGTCCGAAGACATCTCCGTGGTCATGTGGCCGGCATGACTAAACGCCGAAGGTGCATGGAACGCTATTACCTTCCCACCAAAGGTGGTTCCTATTTTTCTACTTGCATTTTACATGCTTTCGAACTGCTAGGTTGGCAGAAGCTGGGAAAAGAAGCGGGAACTCACTCATTACGCGACACTAGGGATTCGAACCATTGAACTATCGATCTTTCTGACTGACAAGCGCAGCATCTTAGCCACTGAGCCACCGCATCCCTTTGGAATTTAATTATAGATGACCTATATAATACTACTTGGATCGTTCCATATATTACGCCAATACATTACGACAGCCCAGCTTCTTGGGAAAAACTATGAACCCTATGAAGGCCAACATTAGCCAAAGGACTGGCAGCTGTGACTTTACATTGTGCACAGATTATCATCATAGTAATAGAGAAAGTCATAGGGAATGAAGAAACTAAAGTGCTCTGGGACTTTAGAATTCAAACAGACAGGCACCTGTCACGTAACACCCTGGGCTTAACAACTGTTGATAAGAAAGACAATAAACTCTGAATAGTGGACGTGGCAGTACCTGGAGACAGCAGAATACTGCTGAAGGGAAAGAACTGGAGAAGATAACAAAATATAAACGTCTGCATTTGAAATAGAAATATTTATATATAGAGAGAAATAGAAAGACAGGGGCAAAAGAAAGCAAAGATAGTAACAGCAATACTAATAGGCGTCTTCGGTGCAATTCCAAAACAATTGGAGCACCACTTAAACACCATTGGCATTGATAAAAAAAAATGATTAGGGGACTGGAGGCTAAAAGATATAAAAACAGTTGTTGGAACTGGGTATGTCTAGTTTAATGAAAAGAAGGTCTAGGGGAGACATGATAGCAGTCTTCCACTATCTCAGGGGTTGACACAAAGAAGAGGGAGTCAAACTATTCTCCAGGGCACCTGACATTGCATCAGCCAAGCTTCAACCAAACCTGGGAGCTCAGACAACCTCAGCTATGGCCCCTGCATAGCCCCATGGGAATATGACAGCAGCCAATAGAATACATGTTCTTGCATAGGAACAGGAAGCTCAAGGGCAAAGCCCAAGAGAAGGTATAAAAGCCATGCACTCTCAACTTCATGTGGTCAGCTGCACCAGAACTACCCATAATGTACTCTGCTTCCTTGAAAATAAGACCTCCCTGCATAATAACCCCAATCAGGCTTTTGAGCACATGCACTAAAATAAGCCTAGGCTAAAACATATGAGGAACAGTTGCAGGAACTGAGTATGTTTAGTTTAATGAAAAGAAGGACCAGGGGTGACATGATAGCAGTGTTCCAATATCTCAGGGGTTGCCACAAAGAAGAGGGAGTCAAACTATTCTCCAAAGCACCTGAGGACAGGACAAGAAGCAATGTGTGGAAACTAATCAGGAAGAGAAGCAACTTAGAACCAAGGAGAAATTTCCAGACAGTTAGAACAATGAATCAATGGAAGAGCTTGCCTCCAAAAGTTGTGAATGCCCCAACACTGGAAGTCTTTAAGAAGATGTTGGATAGCCATTTGTCTGAAATGGTGTAGGGTTTCCTGCCTAGGCAGGGGGTTGGACTAGAAGACCTCCAAGGTCCCTTCCAACTCTGCTATTGTATTGTATTGTATTGTATTGTATTGTATTGTATTATAAGCCCTCCCCAAAAATATTTAAACATATGCACAGCCGGTCCCCACCATTTCCTCTGATTGCTTGCCATGCAAACAACACAAGGTGAATGCTCCAACACAACGTTAAAGAAGAGATTGGACCACCATTTGTCTGGTATGGTCTAGGGCACTGATGGCTAATCTTTTTGTTGTCATGTGCTGAAAGCACCCATAATGCAATATGTGCTTGACCCCCCCCCCCATGTGCCCTGGCCCCTGCGCATGCATGTGTAACCCCCGTATGTGCCCTACCCTTGTGCATGCACAGCAGAGACCTGAAAACCAACTGGCCGATGGGAGGTGCGCATTCATGCATGGTGGGGCTGAGCTGGGGCAACGACTTGTGTGCCCGCAGAGAGGGCTCTGTAGGCCACCTGTGGCACATGTGCCATAGGTTTGCCATCCCGGGTATAGGGGGTTGGACTAGGAGACCTCCAAGGTCCCTTCCAATTCTGTTATTCTATTCTATTCTAAAGCCCGATCTGTCAATTGCAAAAAGCAGCTTTGCTGGGAACAACTTATATCTTGGTATGAACCTTTCAACACCGTCAAACCTCCCCACCTGCCTATCCATAATAGCACTTTATTGAATAAGCTCCCTACCTGACTTCCAGCAACTATGGGCAGTTTACAATGAAGTGAGATAAGAAAGATTTGACTTCCAGTGGTATCCCCCCCCCCCTCCAAATTCTTTCCTCCTTGTCAACCTGTGCATAGCATAAGCTTCTCTGGAACTGGGTTGGCTTTTGATGAGGTCATGGAAACACTTCCTTAGTGATGGTGTCAACAATGTGGACGTGGCTTGCCACTGATCCCTTCTGGAATGTGGTTCTTCATTTCTCAGTCTAGCCAGTAGTCCTGGAATTTTGTGGTAGTCTCCAATCCATGTACTGATCATAAGGAACTCTGCTTTTTGAGATTGACCCAGGTTGACTAGGCGTCCCAGCTGGGACAATTTGCATTATAAAAAGGTAAGGTAAAGGTTCCCCTCGAACATATGTTCCTGAGTCTAGGGGGCAGTGCTCATCTCCGTTTCAAAGCCGAAGAGCCAGCGCTATCCGAAGACATCTCCGTGGTCATGTGGCCGGCATGACTAAACGCCGAAGGCGCATGGAACGCCGTTACCTTCCCACCAAAGGTGGTCCCTATTTTTCTACTTGCATTTTTAATATGCTTTTGAACCGCTAGGTTGGCAGAACCTGGGATAAGTCATGGGAGCTCACTCCGTTATGCGGCATTAGGGATTCGAACTGCCGAACTGCTGATCTTTCTGATCGACAAGCCTAGCGTCTTAGTCCCTGAGCCGCCACAATTTGCATTATACCAATGTACAAAGTTAGCACCTACTCCTCTCCTAGAAGAATGAAATGTTTTGAGAAATATTTTAAAAAGGCAGAATGTTATATTTCCCATAAAAGAGCAATGGAAATCTCAAGGGAGACAGAAACTCAGCCCCAGCTCACTGCCCCCAGCAGATATTCGGTGCCCATTAAGAAAGACTGGGCCATTCTATTTACAAGACAAAAGACCTTCAGCTCCAAGGTGATGGGATTAAGACGTGACCCTGCAGGATGTAATAGGATTATCTAGCAGCAGGGTTCACTGCATTGCAAAATCTCCTAAGGACATTGCATCAGCCCAAGCTTCAACCAAACTTGTCTCAGAGAAACTGCTAGGATTTGCACATGGCCCCATGGGAGTCTGACAACAGCCAATAGAATGCATGTTCTTGCACAGGAACAGGAGGCTCAAGTGCAAAGCCCAAGAGAAGGTATAAATACCCCTGACTCTCTACTCCATGTGTTCAGCTGTACCAGACAACCGTTTGCTTGGTGGTTCTGTTCACCATTAAACCATCTTTCCAATCAGCCTCCATGTTTCCAGTGTCTTTCTCCCAGCTTGGAACTGAACCAGATGGATATTTTTCCCAACACCAATAAAGGAGAATATTTGTAGCTCAGAGCTACAAATATAAATCCAATAAAACAAACAAAACAAGCAAACAAAACAGAGCTAACCGGTGGGGTCCTCGGTGCTCTCTGGGCTTAATGGTTTTCTCGGAGATGTTTCTTTACCATACTAGGTAACATCATCAGTGTATAATTTGATAATGAAACATCTGCAAGAAAACCACCAAGCTCAGAGAGCATCAAGGACCCCTGATTTGCATTTTGGATGACTGTCTATGGATGGTCATTGAATAACTAAAAATGGCAAAAGTCAGCACAACAACAAGATTTTTCCTATTAATCTTGTACTCTTGTCTTCCATAGAGATGAAAAAATAGCAAGCTATTTTGCTCTTTAGCTATTAGGGTTATCATCAGTCAAAGGGATATTGTTTGGAGTCTCACTGATTTCCCCATCTGGATAATTTCAGACGGATGTCAAGGTTTTGCAGCAGTCATCCAAGAAGTGGTATCCAGAGAATGTGGTTAAGGAAAGTCAAGATGATGGCTATGGGATATTTTGATTAGATTAGATTAACAGAGTTGGAAGGGACCTTGTAGATCATCTAGTCCAACCCCGTGCCCAAGCAGGAAATTCTACACCATTTCTGTCAGATGGCAGTCCAGTCTCTTCTTGAAAGCCTCCAGTGATGAAGCTCCCACAACTTCCGAAGGCAACTCCTCTTCCATTGGTTGATTGCTCTCACTGTCAGGAAATTTCTCCTTATTTTTAGGTTGAATCTCTCCTTGTTCAGTTTCCATCCATTATTCCTTGTCTGGCCTTTGGGTGCTTTGGAAAATAGGTTATTCCGCTCCTCTCTGTGGCAGCCCCTCAAATATTGGAACACTGCTATCGTGTCTCCCCTGGTTCTTCTTTTCACTAGACTATGATCAAACCTCTGCCTGGTTTGGTTTAGGCATCACACCCAGGGTGAAATTCAGCAGGTTCTGACAGGTTCTGGAGAACCAGTAGCGGAAATTTTGAGTAGTTCAGAGAACCGGCAAATACCACCTCTGGCTGGCCCCACCCCCATCTATTCTCTGCCTCCTGAGTCCCAGCTTATTAGGAGGGAATGGAGATTTTGCAGTATCCTTCCCCTGCCATGCCCACCAAGCCACGTCCACAGAACCGGTGGTAAAAAAAAATTGAATTTCATCACTGCATCACACCCATGATGTATGTAAAAATGGGCAGACTTTTGGAGATACTTTCATGGCCAACATCATGAGCTTTTTGACGGAAGACACTCCTACATCTCGGTTTCCCTTAATCTGACATCTGCCAAATGTAGTTAGATTGGAGTTCCCATGCCATCCTGGTGAAGAAACTGGTTGAAGGTACAATGCAGATACCTGCTCTGGAAATGCATTGGACGTAAACTAATCAAGGTGAGAACCAACCTAAGGAGACATTTCCTGACAGTGAGAACAATGAATAAGTGGAATGCCTTGCCTCCAGAAGTTCTGGATGCACCATTTGTCTGAAACGGCATAGGGTTTCCCGCTTCAGCAGGGGGTCAGACTAGAAGACCTCTAAGGACCCTTCCAACTCTATTATTCTGTTAGCCTCCAACCTAAAGGACAGAGGTTGGGTCCATTGGTTTACCCAAGTGCAAAGACTACACATAGTCCTTGACTTACAACAGTTCATTTAGTGACAGTTCAAAATTTCAACGGCACTGGAAAAAGTGAGTTGTGACCATTTTTCACACTTATGACCATTGCAGCATCCCTATCAAATTTCAGATGCTTGACAACTGATTCGTATTTATAATGGTTGGAGTGTCCCGGGATCATATAACCCCCTTCGCGGGAAGACCAGATTCACTTAACGACCGTGTCACTAGCGACTTATGATCGTTTTTCACATTTATAACCGCTGCGGCAACCCCATGGTCACGAGTTCAAAATTCAGACGCCTAGTGACTGACTCCTATTTATGACCGTAGCTGTCTACCAAAGGTCATTGATCCCCTTTGGCGACCTTCTGGCAAGCGAAGTCAACGAGGAAGCCAGATTCACTTAACAACCGTGTCACTAACTGAACAACGGCAGCGATTCACTTAACAACTGTGGCAAGCAAGGTCGTAAAATGGGGCGAAACTCACTTAACAAGTTGCTCACTTAGCGACATAAATGTTATGCTCTTTTGCAGTCGTAAATCGAGGACTACCTGAATCACACTTACTCAACACAATCTGACTGCTGAATTAGTTCCCTCCCTGGGTGTTTGAAATACAAGCCCATAAAATGGGTAGAAGTCACGAGATGCCTGATCAAACTTAAGAGGGATCTTAGTAGGTGGCCTAAATGCTAAGTCTAAAAACTCCAACCTGTTTTGCATACAAGCCCAGAGTCCATGATGCTTTGTTAATTTTGACCCCAGTTTGTATTGTTCTGAGAATCAACTTATTATTTAAAGTCAGGTGCTTTTATTTCCCCTAATCCAGGGGTGTCCAAACTTGGGAACTTTAAGACTTGTGGACTTCAACTCCCAGAATTCCCCAGCCAGCTGGCTGGGGAATTCTGGGAGTTGAAGTCCACAAGTCTTAAAGTTCCCAAGTTTGGACACCCCTGCCCTAATCTGTTTCCTAAGAGAATAGAAAGCCAAGCTGTTCTCCGGCACACATGGGGATTGGGTTGGTAGAAAGCGATAAAATGATGCTTTCATTTGAGGTTCACAGGGGGACATTCACGAAAGATGTCGACCTTCCAGATATGCTGAGAAGACAACCCTAGATAGGTGGCTTCTTAGATCGCCCTATGCACAGCTTTTATCAATGGGAATAGAAATGGAAGGGACCTTCCAGTCCAACCCCCTGCTCAAGCAGGAGACCCTATACCAGTTCAGACAAGTGACTGTCCAGTCTCTTCTTATAAACCCCCAATGATGAAGCACCCACAATTTCTGAAGGCAACTTCTGTTCTACTGGTTAATTGTTCTCACTGTTAGGAAGTCTCTCCTTAATCCCAATTTGCTTCTCTCCTGGATTAGTTTCCATCCATTGTTTCTTATCTTGCCTTCTGGTGCTTTGGAAAAGAAGTTGGACCCCTCCTCTTTGTGGCAGCCCCTTAGATAAGTGGGACACTGATATCATGTCCCCCATAGTCCTTCTTTTCTCTAGACTATCCAAACCCAAATCCTGCATTATGCGTACGACGCATTATGTGCATTCGTGTATTATGACACTACACACATTTAGCAAAATGTATGAAAACCTATTGAACATCCCTTTCTATTTTGGAGGAGCAAATCTAAATGGAACATGTTCTTTCATTAAACTGCTAAATTTGAAACATGTACTTCTAGTTCAAGCAGGAGATCATATACCATTTCAGACAGGTGCCTGTCCAGGCTCATCTTAAAAACCTCCAGTGATAGAGCCCTCACGATTTCGTCGAGCTGTTCCTTTAGGTTAATTATTCTCACTGATAGGAAGTTTCTCCTTAGTTCCAGGTTGCTTCTCTCCTGGATTAGTTTCCATCCATTGTTTTCAGCTAGACCGTTGATAACCATTCCTGATTCCAGCCAATGCTTGCTACTAGCGAAAATGGACATGGCTCAAATATTTCTGAACAGCTCCTATAAAACTGTTCACAAGTGATGGCATACAGATATCTCCCCAAACTCCAGAATAGGAAAAAAAAAGAGAGAAAAATTCTCATTTCAAGGAACTGCTTCCCAAGATACACACATATCACACGTATTTTTCCCAGTTTACATTTTCACAATAAGGCTCCCAAAACTCCTTCTCTCCCAACCATATGCTAAAGACAATCCCTGTTCAATACCAGAAGCGATTGGGGTAAAAACTCATCCCTAAACCAGTAGCAAGACTCACATCAAACGGGCTGCATCTTTTTCCCCCCAATCTTCTCTCTTGTCCCGTCCTCTCTCTCTTCTTTTCCTCCCTCAGTTTTCCTCGGTTTCTTTTTCTTCTCCCTCCTGGATACCTGCAGCTTTCTCCCTCTTGGAAGTCATGCTAGGAAAGGCAGCAGAGATAGTAAGAAGTGTGGGTAAATCTGCGCAGCAGACAATAAGCCATTTTTTTCCCTTTTTTTTTTTTCTTTCCGCATTTCGGTCCAACCTGCTCTTCCAGTTTGCATTTCTTTAACCCAGGAGCTGAAAGGATGTTCACTGGAGCTGAAGCTGCCAAACCAGTCTCACAATAATACAAAGAAGTGGTCAGACGAGTCCTTCACAAAGTCCACATAGAGATTTGATTGTTTTCCCATAATTACAGCTCAGTGTTGTGGATCAAAGACACTTGCATTAAGAAAAACAATTGCCACTTCCTCCCCCGCCCCCCACCCCCAGGCTCCCTGCTCCCCTTCAATCACTAAAGACCAGGAGTATATGGTTTCCTTTGAGAAAGGAATAATTAGGGAATAATAGAATAGAGCGGGAAGGGACCTTGGAGGTCTTCTCGTCCAGCCCCTTGCTCAAGCAGGAGAACTTATACCATTTCAGATAAGGGACTTTCTAATACAATACAATGCAATGCAATGCAATAGTAGAGTTGGAAGGGACCTTGGAGGTCTTCTAGTCCAACCCCCTGCCTAGGCAGGAAACCCTATACCGTTTCAGACAGATGGCTCTCCAACATCTTCTTAAAGACTTCCAGTGTTGGGGCATTCACAACTTCTGGAGGCAAGCTGTTCCACTGATTCATTGTTCTAACTGTCAGGAAGTTTCTCCTCAGTTCTAAGTTGCTACTCTCCTTGATTAGTTTCTACCCATTGCTTCTACACTCAGGTGCCTTGGAGAATAGTTTGACTCCCTCTTCTTTGTGGCAACCCTTGAGATATTGGAAGACTGCTATCATGTCTCCCCTAGTCCTTCTTTCTCTTAAGCTAAACATACCCAGTTCCTGCAACCGTTCTTCATATGCTTTAGTCTCCAGTCCCCTAATCATCTTAGTTGCTCTTCTCTGCACTCTTTCTAGAGTCTCCACATCTTTTCTACATCGTGGTGACCAAAACTGAATGCAGTATTCCAAGTGTGGCCTTACCAAGACCTTATAAAGTGGTATTAACACTTCACGTGATCTTGATTCTATCCCTAGGACTGCGTTGGCTTTTTTGGCAGCTGCTGCACACTGCTGGCTCATATTTAAATGGTTGTCCACTAGGACTCCAAGATCCCTTTCACAGTTACTACTACTGAGCAAGGTACCATCTATACTGTACCTGTGCATTCCATTTTTGTTGCCTAAATGTAGAACCTTACTCTTTTCACCATTGAATTTCATTTTATTAGATAGTGCCCAATGTTCAAGTTTGTCAAGATCCTTCTAGTTTCTTCTTAAAAACATCCAGTGATGGAGCGCTCACGGTTTCTGGAGGCGAGGAGTTCCACTGGTTAATTGTCCTGTTAGGAAAGTTCTCCTTAGTTCAAGGTTGCTTCTCTCCTTGATTCGTTTCCAACCGTTGAGCATTGCAGGAAGGCTGTTTAATGCTTAGCCTAGCAATATTGTCAGTTTTTTCTTTCATTATTCTGTGCCCCAGCCACAAATTTGGAGAAGAATAGTTCTCAAGCAAAAAAAAAAAAAAGATGGTTGAAGCATCCCCATGGTCACGTAATTAAAGCATGGACACTTGGCAACTGGCTCATATTTATAAAGCTGCAGTGCCCCCCCCCCCCGTCATGTTATCACCTTCAGAGACCTTCTGACAAGCAAAGTCAATGGGGTAGCCAGATTCACTTCACAGCCAGGTTACTGACTTAAGAACTGCAGTGATTCACCTAACAAATGTGGCAAGAAAGATTTTAAAATGGGGCAGATCTCACTTAACAAATGCCTTATTTGGCAACAGAAATTTTAGGCTCCCTCTCATCTCCTTCCTCCCTCCCTCCCTCCTCTTTCCCTTTCTTATTCCTTTCTTCCCATCTCCCTTCCTCCTTACCTCCTCCCTTCTTCCCATCTCCTCCCTCCCTCCCTCCCATCTTCTTTCCCTCCCTCCCTCCAATCTTTTTTCCTTCCTTATTCCTTTCTTCTTGCCATCTCCCTCCTTCCTCCCTCCCTTCTTCCCATCTCCTCCCTCCCTCCCTCCCATCTCTCTCCTCCCTCCCTCCCATCTTTCCTTCCTCCCTATCTCTTTCCTTTCTTTATTCCTTTCTTCCCATCTCCCTCCCTCCTTACCTCCTCCCTTCTTCCCATTTCCTCCCTCTCTCCCTCCCATCTTCTTTCCTTCCTTCCCTCCCTCTCCCTTCCTTATTCCTTTCTTCCCATCTCCCTCCCTCCTTACCTCCTCCCTTCTTTCCATCTCCTCCCTCCCCATCTTCTTTCCCTCCCTCCCATCTTTCCTTTCTCCCTCCCTCTTCCCTCCCTCCCAACTCTTCCCTCCCTCCCATTTCTTTCCTCCCTCCCCCCCTCCCTCCCAACTCTTCCCTCCCTCCCATTTCTTTCCTCCCTCCCTCCCATCCTCCTCTCTCTCATTTCTTTCCTCCCTCCCATCTCCTCCCTCCCTCCATCCTTCCCATTTCTTTCCATCGTCCCTCCCTCCCCCTCCTTCTTTCCTCCCTTCCATCCCTCCCTCCCTCCTTCTTCCCACCCTCCCTGTCATGAAGCAGTATTCATTTTTTCTGTAACTTACATAGCAACCCCATCAATGAGAAGACTTTCCCTAACATGACTTTATCTTCCACCCTCAGGGCCTTTCTGAAGACCTTTGGCCAAGGGGATTGGGGTGGTCTGAATGCCCTCTATTGTCTTTTGTTGGTGAAGTAAATGGTAAACAGCAGACTGTGGGAAACCACCAGTTAGTTTCACTCCCTTGAAGGGAAGGTATTGATTTCTCTGACAGCTCCAAATTGCGAGACCTACTTTGGATCAGGCCCTCGGGGCAATGGCTTCCCATTCTTTCACCTCAGACAAATCAGGTTCATAAACGGTCTAAAAATAATAAAAAAAATAAAAGAATGGCAGCATTCTTCTGTTCAGGAAGAAAAGCTAGTCAAGAGTCTTGGCAGTCTGACCTTCCGTCATAGCTGCCTTTGTTTGTTTGGAAAAATGTCAGCCAATAAAGTCAAATCGGAGTCTCTGAGGCATTGGGCCCTGTAGCCCAGGCCGACTCTACTCGGTTCGTGTTTGGTTGGTACCGTTGTGAAAAGGAGTGCCAGCTCTACCAGATAGGCCAGGGGTGTCCAAACTTGGGAACTTTAAGACTTGTGGACTTCATGGCTGGCTGGGGAATTCTGAGAGTTGAAGTCCACAAGTCTTAAAGTTCCCAAGTTTGGACACCCCTGAGATAGGCCAAACCAGAAAATCAACTCCCTAGGAAGATGAGAACTCGTATTTTAGGGAAGTAGGCTGGCTGTAATAATAGAATCTTACAAAACTGATGGGGCTGAATCTCCCATCCTTCTTATACCCCAGTGAACCAGGGAGGTTTTTAATCTGTATCACCTACAAACATTATGTCTATGGAGAGAGCAGTGTTCCTGTATTGGGGGAGCGGCCACAAAGAACATAGAATAACTTTATTGTCACTTTGAATGTACATTAATTGGCGTGCATTAAAATGAAATTTCATTGCATACAGCTCTCGAAGGATCACCACCTCCAATCTACATATATATTCTTTGGGCAAACGTATGGAAATATTAGAATTGCCTGTAACAAATACTCATGACTTAAGCATGAGCTGGCAGTGTGCGGCGGCAGCCAAAAAGGCTAGTGCAATCCTTGGTTTTATAAACTGGCATAGAATCAAATGAAGTATTAATACCGTTTCATAAAGCCTTAGTAAGGCCACACTTGGAATACTGCATCCAGTTTTGCTTACCACATTACAAAAAAGATGTTGAGACTTTGGAAAAAGGTCAAAGAAGAGCAACTAAAACGATTAAAGACTTGGAGACAAAAATATATCTATGAAGAACAGTTGCAGGAATTGGGTATGGCCAGTCTAGAGAAAGGAAGTTCTAGAGGTGACATGATAGCAATATTCCAATATTTGAGAGGCTGCCTCAAAGAAGAGGGGGTCAACTTATTTTCCAAAACACCAGAGAAGGCAAGAGAAGAAACCATGGATGGAAACTCAACAAGGAGAGAAGCAACCTGGAATTAAGGAGAAACTTCCTAACAGTGAGGACAATTAATCAATGGAACAGAAGTTGCCTTCACAAGTTGTAGGTACTTCATCACTGGAGCTTTTTAAGAAAAACAGCTATCCACCTGACATGGTATAGGGTCTCCTGCTTGAGCATGGGGTTGGACTAGAAGACCTCCAAGGTCCCTTTCAGCTCTATTCTGATTATTGAGACTCTCAGTCATCCAAATCATAGTTGTCCCAAAGGTGTTTTTTTCAAAAGGCAACCGGACTTTGTTTTTCCTTGAAAATGCTTTGCTTCTCATCCAAGAAACTTCTTAGGAACTGAAGAAGCTTTTATTTATTTTATATATTTATTATTAGCGTTTATATACCGCCCCCTCTCCCGAAAGGGACTCGGGGCGATGTACAGTCCGCATTAAAATGCAACAGATTAAAACATAGAAATAACTACAGAAATACATGTATATGAGGAGGATAAAATATGCCAAACTGTACTGCTAATAAATAAGTCAATACAAAAGTTTAAAATATCAGATTAAATTTAAAACACTATCCCTCTAAAAACCAGTAAGAATGTGTATGCCAGGAGGTAGACGTTATAAATTATGCCAAACCAGCCAGTCGGAACAGGTGTGTCTTCAGTTTCTGTCGGAAGGAGCGGAGGTCAGTAGTGGTTCTAATGTCGGGGGGGAGGTCGTTCCAGAGGGTTGGGCCCATCACAGAGAAGGCCCTACTCCTCGGTGTCGCCCGTTGGCATTGCCTCGTGGACGGCACCAGGAGAAGGCCCTCCCCGTGAGAGCGAATTGGCCGCAGGGATGTATGTGGGAGGATGCGATCCCGCAGGTAACTAGGCCCTATGCCATGGAGCGCTTTAAAAATGGTGATCAGAACCTTGAAACGCACCCGAAAGACCACAGGTAGCCAGTGCAGCTCGCGCAGGAGAGGTGTTACGTGGGAGTACCTAGTACTCCCCATGACTACCCGCGCGGCTGCGTTCTGGACTAGCTGCAGTCTTCGGGTGCGTCCCAAGGGAAGCCCCATGTAGAGAGTGTTACAGTAGTCCAGGCGAGATGTCACCAGTGCGTGAGTGACTGTGCGTAGGGCATCACGGTCCAGAAGGGGGCGCAATTGGCGCACCAGGCGAACCTGGTGGAACGCCCCCCTTGCCACGGCTGCCACATGATCATCCATTGACAGCCGGGCGTCTAGGAGGACGCCCAAATTGCGCGCCCATTCCACAGGGGGCAATTGTTCGCCCCCTATGGCCAGTGATGGAATCAGCTGGCTGAACCGAGGTGCCGGTAGCCACAGCCACTCGGTCTTGGAGGGGTTGAGCTTGAGTCTGTTGTCCCCCATCCAGACCCCGACGGCTTCCAAACACCGGGACATCACTTCGACAGCCTCGTTGGGGTGGCTTGGGGTTGAGATGTACAACTGAGTATCATCAGCGTACAGATGGTACTCAACCCCAAAACCACGGATGATCTCACCCAGCGGCTTCACATATGCGTTGAACAAAAGGGGCGAGAGGACCGACCCCTGCGGCACCCCACAAGAGAGTGGCCTCAGGGTCGACCTCTGCCCCCCAGTCAACACATATTGCATCCGGCCGGAGAGGTAGGAGCCGAACCACCGTAAAACGGTGCCTCCGACTCCCATCCCCTCCAGCCGGCGCAATAGGATACCATGGTCGATGGTATCAAAAGCCGCTGAGAGGTCTAATAAGACCAGGATAGAGGAGCAACCTCTATCTCTGGCCCTCCAGAGATCATCCACCAACGCGACCAAGGCTGTCTCGGTGCTGTACCCGGGTCGGAAGCCGGACTGGCGTGGGTCTAGATATACGGATTCGTCAAGGTGACGTGGAAATTGCTGCGCCACCACATTCTCAACAACCTTCGCTAAAAAGGGGAGGTTGGAGACTGGACGATAACCAGCTAGCTCCGTTGGGTCAAGTGAAGGCCTCTTGAGCAGGGGCCTCACCACCGCCTCTTTCAAGGCAGTCGGTAAGGAACCCTCGCTCAATGAGGCGTTCACCAGGCCCAGAAGCCAGCCTCGCGTCACCTCCCAGGATGCCAGTACCAACCAGGAGGGGCACGGGTCCATTGAACATGTGGTGGGTCGCAGCTGTCCACGCAACCAGTCTAAATCCTCGGGGGCAACAGAGTCAAACTCCTCCCAGAGTGGGCTCACAAGACTCACTGATGTCGGCTCGTCCGGTCCACTGGGGGGGGCCCATCCGCTCCGGATCTGAGCGACTTTGTCTTGCAGATATTCCCCAAACTCCTCTGCTCTTCCCTGCAAGGGTGCCTCTCGCGTCTCCTGCAACAGGAGAGAGCGGGTCACCCTAAACAGGGCGGCAGGGCGGTTATCCGCAGACGCAATGAGAGCGGCACAATGTCTACGTTTAGCCGCTCTCAATGCCACAAGGTAGGTCCGTAAATAGGCTCTTACCTGTGTTCGGTCAGATTCGGAGCGTGAGGACCTCCACCTGCTCTCTAGACGTCTCCTATGGCGCTTCATCACCCTAAGCTCCTCGGTGTACCAGGGAGCCCGGGTGGATCGTTGCCGTAGGAGAGGTCGCAGAGGCGCAACCCGGTCCAAGGCCCCCGCCGTCGCCCTATTCCAGGCGTCGACTAGGTCCTCCGACCGAGCGCGAGTCAGGGCTACAGGTAAAGGCCCAAGCTCCGTCTGGAACCTGTCCGGTTCCATCAAGTGCTTGGGGCGGTACCAGTTTGAACAAACTGGCTCCGCCTCCTCGCGGTGGAGGGTAGCGCCAGGGAAGTCCAGCCGGAGACATGAGTGATCTGACCATGACAGGGGCGTAATCTCTAAATCCCCTATTCCCAGATCACTCGTCCACTGCTCAGATACAAAGACAAGGTCCAGTGTGTGGCCGCCTTTGTGTGTGGGGCCCTGAATTAGTTGGGTCAGGCCCATGGCTGTCATGGAAGCCATGAACTCCCGAGCCACCTCGGACGCTGCTCCCGTCGACGGCAGGTTGAAATCCCCCATAACCAGAAGTTTGGGAATCTCAACCGCCGTCTCCGAGACCAGCTCGAGGAGCTCGGGCAGGGCCGCTGACGTATAGCGAGGAGCCAAGTATACAATCAGCAGGCCCCACTGCCTCCCTGGGCCCCATTTCATACCCAGCGACTCACACCCGGGTATCTGAGGAACAGTGAACTCCCTCGGCTCTAGACAATCCCGTATAACTACCGCCACCCCACCACCCTTACCCAGGGCCCGAGGCTGATGGAATGCACGGAAACCCGGTGGGCACATTTCCACGAGGGGTAAACCACCCTCGTGACCCAACCAGGTCTCCGTTATCCCTGCAAGGTCCAGCTCCCCCTCCGAGATCAACTCGTTGATGAGGGGGGCCTTGTTGGTCACGGACCTTGCATTGCAGAGCATCAGCCTCAGGCCCTGGCTCTGTAGTTCCTGACCACCTAGGCTGTGGGAGTTGGTACAAACAACCGGGCGTAGCCAGCAGCCACGGTCTCCCAACTGACCTTGCGATCTTTTCTTGTCCTCGCATCCCCCCCTCCCCGCGACCGTTGTAATAAAACAACCCTCTACTGGAATAACTTGTTCCCTCTCCCCCCTCACCCCGCTCACTTCCTTCATAGACTCACCTGTTCGTCTGGCGTTGGCTTCCCTCCTGGCTTCTTAGATGAGAAACGAAACATCTTCAAGGAAAAACAAAGTCCAGTTACCTTTTGGAAAAGGTCCTTTGGGACTCCAAACATCATCTTGCTTCCTGCTCTTAAAGAACGTTTCAGCTCTCCTTGTCCGGGGAATGGTTCCTGCATACATTTCTGTATTTCTGTCAAAATCACCTCCCTTACTGTCTACAAGGAGTAGAGAGATATGGGGTCCTTGGTGCTGAGTTTGGAAGGTTTTGGGGTGTTTTTTTTGCAGACGTTTCATTGCCAAAGTAGGGAACATCATCAGTGCTACATTGATGATACCTACTTTGGTAATGAAACATCTAAATTGATGATGTTTCCTAGTTTGGAAATGAAACGTCTGTAAGAAAACCCCCAAACTCAAAGAGCACCAAGCACTCCATAGCTCAACTCTGAGCTATAAATATTTTCTTCTATTAGAGAGTTCTCACAAAGGGGAGAAATAGAGAGAGAATTGACAGATGGAGAAAAGAACCAAAGTCATGGATAAAATATCAACCAATACTGTAATAGCTGTCCCCACCCCTCTCTCTCATATTCTCTCTCTCTGATTCTTTGTCTCTGATTCTGTTTCTCTCCCCCTCTGTTTCACACATATGCATTATGTTCCTTTGATTATTTAATATATGGAGCACATTCTCCCAGATACTTGCTTGGCTTGCAGAATCAGTGATCAAAGTGGATTACATGTTAACTCCCATAATATTTGGCTGGCATTTTGAGACTTGCCTGTCCTTGCCCTCTTTCATCACTGGGTAATTTTTAAAAAAAATTTCCACTTGGTACCATACTATAAATGTGGCCTTTGTTTTAGAGTTCTGAACACTGTAGGAAGTTAGCACCCACACTTCCCCTGGAAAAATGAAATATTTTAGGAAATATTAAAAGGGCAGAATATTTCAGAATACAAGCTCAAATTCAAAGCCCAACAAAGGGTATAAATTTCTCTCTCTCTCTCTCTCACCCATGTGCCTTTTTGCCCAGGACCTCAAACCATGTGGTCTTGTCCACCATTAAACCATCTTTCCAAAAAGCCGCCATTGTTTCCAGTATCTTTCTCCCCACTTGGAATTGAACCCAGATGGACTTTTCTTCCAACAACACAATCACAGAATAGATACAGTATGTGACATGTGGCCAAAGGAGACTTGGGATACTGTGAATGGTTTTGTAAATGGTAATGGCAGAAAGTGAAGAGGAAGTAAAGAGCCTCTTGATGCGGGTGAAGAAGGAGAGTGCAAAAGTTGACTTGAAACTCAACATTAAATAAACTAAGCTCATGGCATCCGGCCCACTCAATTCCTGGCAAATAGATGGGATTGAAATGGAGGTAGTGACAACTTTTATTTTCCTGGGCTCCAAGATCACCACAGATGGTGACTGCAGCCAAGAAATTAAAAGACGTTTGCTCCTGAGGAGGAAAGCTATGGCAAATCTAGACAGCATACTAAAAAGCAGAGACTTCACCCTGCCAACAAAAGTGCATATAGTCAAGGCTATGGTTTTCCCAGTTGCAATGGATGGCTGTGAAAGTTGGACCATAAGGAAGGCTGAGCGCCAAAGAATGGAGGCCTTTGAACTCTGGTGCTGGAGAAGACTCCTGCAAGTCCCTTGGACTGCAAGGCGATCCAACCGGTCAGTCCTAGAGGAGATCAACCCTGACTTCTCCTTAGAAGGCCAGATCCTGAAGAGGAAACTCAAATACTTTGGCCACCTAATGAGAAGGAAAGACTCACTGATGAAGAGCCTAATGCTGCGAAAGATGGAGGGCAAAAGAAGAAGGGGAAGACAGAGAATGAGGTGGCTGGATGGAGTCACTGAAGCAGTCGGCATGAGCTTAAATAGACTCCAGGGGATGGTGGAGGACAGGAAGGTCTGGAGGAACGTTGTCCATGGGGTCGCGATGGGTCGGACATGACTTTGCAACCAACAAAGACAAATGGTTTTGAGGGTACAGAAGACTCTGCAGAGTTTGGTTAAGATGGAGGCTGCAATGGAGACATTGAAGCTCTGCCTTCTTTTTAAAGATGCAGCCATCCATCTTGGCTTTTTTTTCACCATACCTTGCACTCACCTGTGTTAAAAGGGCAAGCATCCAATGAGATGACAGAATTCCAGACTCAGGTTTAAAACATGAGGGAATAACAGGTCATCCTCAACTTACAACCACAATTGATCCCAAAAATTTCTGTGGTCAACAGAGACATTTGTTAAGTGAGTTTTGCCCCATTTTATGACCTTTCTTGCCACAGTTGTTAAGTGAATCATTGCACTTGTTAAATTAGTAACATGGATGGTAAGTGAATCTGGCTTCCACATTGACTTTGCTTGTCAGAAGGTCACAAGAAGTGATCACACGACCCTGGGATACGGCAACCATCATAAATATGAGTCAGTTGTCTGAATTTTGATCATGTGACCATGGGGATGCTGTAATGGTTGTAAGTGTGAGAAACAGTCATAAGTCACTTTCTTTCAGTGAAGTTGTAACTTAAGTCGAGGACTACATGCATATCAAGCCCCAATGCATGCTTTTTCAAAAGGCAACTGGTTTTTTTCTTGAAGACGTTTTGCTTCTCATCCAAGAAGCTTCTTCAGTTCTGACTGAATGGTGGAGAATGGCAGGATTTATATTCCTTGCAGTCGCCTGGTCTTCTGGATGTCTGACAATCTCTGTAGACAGTTACTGATCATATTATCAATTGCAGTTTATAGATAATCCTCAATATACAACAATTTGTGTAGTGATTTGTTTGAAGCTAACACAGCCCTGAAAAAGTGACTTATGACCAGTTGCACTTACAACTCTCACAGCCTCCCTGTGGTCACGTGACCTAAATTTGGACTCTTGGCAACCAGCATGGGTTTACGATGGTTGCAGTATCCCAGGTTCATGGGATGACCATTTGCAAGTTTCCCAGCTGGCTTTGGATGAGCAAACTCAATGGGGGAAGCCAGATTTAGAGACTATTAGTGTTTGTTATATTATTATTAACATGCTCTGATGCTAAGGAGTTCTACTCCCCCTCCCCACCTGAAAAGAACTCTGTTCCAACTGCCAGTTGCCTCACATTCTGTTACCTCAGTTCAAACTGGCAGACGTTTCACTCCTTCACTCAGCAGCGGTTTGGGGCTCCTTTCAGAACTAAATATCGGTACCTCACCAAAATGTCTACGCCTTCCACCTATGGAACTGCTTCTGGACTCAAGGCGGTGAGAGTGATTCTCCCTTATGTGTTTCAATCACTGACTACCACTGAGTCAACGGATTGAACCGGATTTCTCCTGCATTGACCGATCACATAGTTTCGTCGTGAAGGACGGATATCCAGCTAGTTATTTTATATTATACTGTATGTATGTGTATACATACATACATACATACATACATACACACACACACACACACACACACACACACACACACACACACACATACATTGGTGCTTAGTAAACAGTATATTATCTGGGTCAATTTACTTATACATAGTAATTGTAGTATTAATATTATTATTTATTTATACATATCAATAATCTTTTAACTTCTATGTTCTACCACTATTATCTAAGCATTGATAGAACAAATCACATGTTAAAAATAGTCTATATCTTCTTTGTCTTTTATCTTTAGTGTTAACCTATCCATTTCTGCACATTCTAAGATTTTTTAAAATTATATTTTCATCTGTAGGAATTTCCTCATTCTTTCAGTGCTGTGCAAATACTATTCTCACTGCTGTCAACACTTGCAATATTAAATATACGTAGATTCCCTTTGTCATATTTTTCTGTTAGTATACCTAACAAAAATATTTCTGGCTTTAAATCTATATGTTACTTGAACATTTTCTCTAACCATGTTTGTATTTTCATCCAATTTTATTCCATTATTTATTACTTTTATATGTTATTATTTTTATTTTTATTTTTGATTGCTGTCGGATGACAGACACATGATTATTCCCTAGCATGTTTAACCTCACTTACTGATGATTTGCTTAACAACAATGTGTTTCATTTAACAACTGCAACAACGTGCTTTTAACATCCTTAGCAAGATGATACAATACAATACAATACAACTGCATTCAGTTCTGGTCGCCACGATGTAAAAAAGATGTGGAGACTCTAGAAAGAGTGCAGAGAAGAGCAACAAAGATGATTAGGGGACTGGAGACTAAAACATATGAAGAACGGTTGCAGGAACTGGGTATGTTTAGCTTAAGAGAAAGAAGGACTAGGGGAGACATGATAGCATTGTTCCAATATCTCAGGGGTTGCCACAAAGAAGAGGGAGTCAAACTATTCTCCAAAGCACCTGAGGACAGAACAAGAAGCAATGGGTGGAAACTAATCAAGGAGAGAAGCAACTTAGAACTGAGGAGAAACTTCCTGACAGTTAGAACAATTAATCAGTGGAACAGCTTGCCTCCAGAAGTTGTGAATGCCCCAACACTGGAAGTCTTTAAGAAGATGTTGGATAGCCATTTGCCTGAAACGGTATAGGGTTTCCTGCCTAGGCAGGGGGTTGGACTAGAAGGCCTCCAAGGTCCCTTCCAACTCTACTATTGTATTGTATTGTATTGATTGTAAAATTGAACGGGACTCCCTTAACATCTGCTTTGCTTGCCCACCGAAATTCTGCTCCCCAATAAGTCAAGGACTACCTGTACAGTTCAGACTTGATAGAAATGTACAGAGAAGGGAAAACAGAAGTCTGGCTAAGTGAGATAGGAGTCTTATATACGGTATATCTATATCTACGTATATCTAAATCTAAATCTAAATCTAAATCTAAATCTAAATCTAAGTCTAAGTCTATGTCTATGTCTATGTCTATGTCTATGTCTATGTCTATGTCTATGTCTATATCTATATCTATATCTATATCTATATCTATATCTATATCCATATCCATATCCATATCCATATCCATATCCATATCCATATCCATATCTATATCCATATCCATATCCATATCTATACATCTATACATCTATACATCTATACATCTATACATCTATACATCTCTATCTCTATCTCTATCTCTATCTATCTCTCTATCTCTCTATTTCTATCTCTATCTCTATCTCTCTATCTCTATCTTTATCACTATCTCTATCTCTATTTCTCTCTCTCTCTCTCTATCTATCTCTATTCTATCTCACTATTTCTCTATCTCTATCTCTATCTCTATCACTATCACTATCACTATCACTATCTGTATCTGTATCTGTATCTGTATCTGTATCTATATCTATATCTATATCTATATCTATACCTACCTACCTACCTACCATCTCTCTCTCTCTATATATATATTCTCATTCTAGCTGCTGACAAGCTACGCTGCTCTCCTACAACAATTGTTCTCTCCAGCAGTCCAAACAAACAGGCAAAGTGGCATTTTGCAACTGGGTTCTTCTGTGTTGCTGGTTTAACTGGAACAACCAGAGTTCTCCAGCCAGCATGCCAGCATGTTGAAGCCAGTATGTAGGAGTCCACCCACCTTAAAGTGCCAAGGTTAAGAAACCCTTTCCGTGAAAATTGTGTAGGATTCCCAGATCTAGAGCCCCAGAAATCCAGCTGAGTGTTGGATAGCAGCAAAACAACAACAACAACAACAACAACAACAAAAACCCATGCATCCATTTAGAGGTCATCTGGATTTTTCCCCCTTAACGTGATTGTCAACTGCTAAGTGAGCACATTATAAAATATTGGGACTCACTTTTTTCTTTGATCAGAATCAATTGGGTGTGGTGGCTGAAGGCTCTAGACAAGAAGCCAGGACTGTGAGTTACATGGGTAGTCCTCGACTTATAACCACAATTATGATCCCAAAATTTTATTGTTGCCAGGTGAGAAGAATTGAGGCTTTGGAATTGTGGTGCTGGAAAAGGGTCGCTTGCAGAGCTGGCATTCAGCCGGTTCAGACCGGTTCAGGCGAACCGGTAGCAGAGATTATGGGTGAGCCTGCCCACCCTCCTGGTTATATGCCGTCCTATTCAGCCACGTTTTTGAGGCCGGGCGCATGAGCAGAAGTGCAGGGGTGGGTTCTGGATTCTTTTACTGCCGGTTCGCTCAGTGAAACGCTTCGGGCGTGCAGGAACAGTAGTGATAAATTGCTTCTGCGCATGCGCTGGAGCAAAAAACAAGATGGCGGCATCTATGGTGCCGCCGATAGAACCGGTTCGGAGGCGTGGGTGGCTGAGTTGCTATCTACTCGACTGAACCGATCCAAACCAGTAGGAACCTACCTCTATGCATGCGTGAAGTGGGTGTGAAGCATGTGTGTACGCGCAGGGCGAAGCAGTAGTAAAAATAAGTGAAACCCACTGCTGGCCCCAGGGCCTGACATGCAATGGTCCGTGCAGTCATGGAGAATCAGCAACTGAACAACGAAGCTTCAACCCGTCCTATCCTATTGGAAAACAAGAAAGTCCAGTTGCCGCTTGCAAAAAGCACTTTTGGGACAACTATGACCTGGGTGACTGAGAATCTCCATAGAAACCCATCCTATCCTATTGGAAAGAGTTGGTATATTTTCGGTCCCATTGATTAGGTGATCCAATTGGATGAGAGCCAAGAGGTAGAACCCAAGATAACCCTATATTAATGGGTGCATAAACCAGATGGTTCTCCTCCAGATGGTTCTTCAAAGTGGCCAGTATTGATCTACAAAGGCCAATGTGATTATTGTGGTTTGTCGCACAGTCAGATAGATGTTCAGGCATTTTTATCCCCCTATCAGGCCTTTCCCAAGAACCCGGAATAGGCAGATGTTGTTGTTTGGCAGTGTTAAAGGTATTGCAGGATGTAAGCCATTCCAAGTCAAGCCGCCTTTTGCAATTGACTGATGGTGAAATTGTCAACGCCGATGATCTTCAAATGGTACTTCAGACGTTATGGGACCACACCCATGGTGCCTATTAATATTAGGAGGACTACCTTTGCTTCCTTTTGGCACAGTCACTCTATTTCTATTTGCAAGATCTTTGTGGTTTGCGACGTACTCCAATTCTTTCTCTTTTTGGTCTCCAGGTCCTGGAGTAGCACTATTCATTGAAGCAATATTAAATTATGCTCATTTAATAAATGTTTCAGGATCGACGAACAATCTGAAACTTCATGGAAGGGACAATGAGTTGAAGAGTTCGGTGAACCTCTGAACTAAAGTAATTGTTGGAGCCCTTGTGAAGTGCTTGATTTATTGACTTACTTATTTATTTATTGATATCAACCTCAGATATGCAGATGGTACCACTCTAATGGCAGAAAGTGGAGAGGAAGTAAAGAGCCTCTTGATGCGAGTGAAAAAGGAGAGTGCAAAAGTTGACTTGAAACTCAACATTAAGTAAACTAAGATCATGGCATCCAGCCCTCTCAATTCCTGGCAAATGGATGGGAAAGAAATGGAGGTAGTGACAACTTTTATTTTCCTGGGCTCCAAGATCACCACAGATAGGGCCTGCAACCAAGAAATTAAAAGACGCTTGCTCTTGGGGAGGAAAGCTATGGCAAATCCAGACAGCATACTAAAAAGCAGAGACATCACCCTGCCAACCAAAACGTGTGTAGTCAAGGCTATGGTTTACCCAGTTGCAATGGATGGCTGTGAAAGCTGGACCATAAGAAAGGCTGAGCACCAAAGAATGGAGGCCTTTGAACTCTGGTGCTGGAGAAGACTCCTGCGAGTCCCTTGGACTGCAAGGCGATCCAACCGGTCAGCTCTGGAGGAGATCAACCCTGACTGCTCTTTAGAAGGCCAAATCCTGAAGAGGAAACTCAAATACTTTAGCCACTTAATGAGAAGGAAGGACTCACTGGAGAAGAGCCTAATGCTGGGAAAGATTGAGGGCAAAAGAAGAAGGGGACGGCAGAGAATGTGGTGGCTGGATGGAGTCACTGAAGCAGTCGGCGTGAGCTTAAATGGACTCCAGAGGATGGTAGAGGACAGGAAGGCCTGGAGGAACGCTCTCCATGGGGTCGCGATGGATTGGACACAACTTTGCAACTAATAACAACAAAATTTATTTATCCATTTATATGGCTGCTCGTCTCAGGATGGTGGCGCTGAGAGGCTAACAACAGTTTTAGATCTGTGGGTTTCCTTTTTGGGGGTGTTTACTTTGTATGAAAATTACATAATATACATGTGCAATGCTGCCCAGAAACCCGATAGAGTTGGATGAACTATAAATCAATTAAATAACAAAATAAATCCTTCTTCCCAATAGAAGGAAGCTTTTTACTATGCCACTGCTGGCTACAGACTACCCTTTCTCAGGAATTATGTTTAAAGATGATTTTCCTCTGTCTGTCTTTGGGTTAACCAGCTGGAATGCTTACACTCTGCTTTAACCTTCTTGTCCAGGTTGTCCTCGAATTGCAAGCACAATAGAGCCCCAGCCAGACAGTTGTTAAGTGAGTTTTTCCCCCATTTTACAACCTTGCTGGTCATGGGTGTTAAGTGAACCATTGCAGTTGTTAAGTTAGTAACACGGTTGTTAAATAAATTTGGCTTCCATGACTTTTCTTGTCAGAAAGTCGCAAAAGGAGATTCACAGGACCCCAGGACATTGCAACTGTTATAAGTACATGCCAGTTGCCAAGTGTCCACATTTTGATCACGTGACTTTGGAAATGTTTCAGGGGTAGTAAATGTGTAGTAAACTCTCCCAAGCACTTTTTTCAGTGTCGTTATAACTTTGAACGGTCACTAAATGAACGATTGTAAGCTGAGGACTACCCGTACTTTCTATTGTTGCTAGGTAGGCTATAAATCACAAACTGTATGTAAATAAAAATGAGATTTACAATCTCCTGGTAGGCAGGACAAAAAGAAGCATAATTATGAATATTAACTTTATTGTAAAGTTACATTAACAGAATCTGGCAAGGCTGATAACGTTTCTCCCTTTCCCTTCTTTTATTTTTTGGAAAACTAGGGAGGGACATTTTTTCAAACATTTCTCATGCTCCCTCCTTTTCTATGGAATGAGATATCTTTCGTATGCTGGTTGTGCTTTTTGTTACTCTCACTGCTGTTTGCCAAGGTCTGTCAGGCCTGCAGTCATATTCCTTTCTGGATCTTTGGCCTGCCACACTCTCTCTTATATTACTATGCTGTTTTATTAGTGGGAGGGGGAATAGTAAGGAGTAGAATGTGATGTTGTCAAAATAAAATTCATTTCTAGAAGCCCAAGGTCATTCTTTGTCATTCCACCTCTGCACCTGACCAGAACTGGATGGGTGGAACTGCCAGCATGGCAGTGGAAGATTGGACCATGTGATGGACTGGTGGGTGTGGGGCAAGATCTTGAACTTTCAAGTGGGTGGGAATACCTGGGAAGCTTTCAGATTCGGGTTTTCACAGATGTGCCAACAGGGCTCTCTTAATAAATCGGAACTTTGAGCAATACTTTGCTTTGGACTCTGATTTAATTTTGGATGTTATTTGGAATGCTGACATTATCCCGTTACACAATCTGAGCTTAAAAGTATCTTAAAATTCTAATCTTGACAAACTGCCGTTTCCCTGAAAATAAGACTTCTCCGAGTAATAAGCCCAATCAGGCTTCTGAGTGCATGCGCTAAAATAAGTCCTCCCCGAAAATATTGCAAAATAGCAGCAGCCATGAGGTGACCACACACGCTGCCCCCTGCACAGTGGTGGGATTCAAAATCTTTTACTACTGGTTCTGTGGATGTGCCTTAGTAGGCATTGCATGGCTTAGTGGGCGCGGGTGGGTGGGCATGGCAGGCGAAGGATACTGCAAAATCCCCATTCCCTCCCCACTCCAGGGGAAGGATACTACAAAATCCCCATTTCCTCCCAATCTGCTGGGACTCGGGAGGCAGAGAATAGATGGGGGCAGGGCCAGTCAGAGGTGGTATTTACCGGTTCTCCGAACTTCTCAAAATTTCCACTACTGGTTCTCCAAAACTGGTCAGAACCTGCTGAATACCACTTCTGATCCTGTACCTCAAAAATAATAAGACCTCCCTGAAAATAAGGCCAAGCGCTTATTTCGGGGGTCAAAAGAAAATAAGACCCTTCGGGAAAACACAGGTACACCAGGTGTGTCAAACTCAATTTCATTGAGGGCTGCATTAGGGTTGTGTTTGACTTTGGGGGGGCTGAGGTCGGCATGGCCAGCTTGACTTCACTTGTGTTGGGGGGTTCCTCTGATAGCCCAAGCGCTCTGCTGTGAAAATGGGCTCCTGAGCTCCATTTTCAGTTGCGACAGCCTCCCACAAAAAATGAGCTGGGGAGTGGGTGCACGCGGCCCTCACGAGCTCCATTTTCTCTGACAGAGGCACCGTGGGTTGATCCCTCGTTTTTTCTAGGGTGGCCCCACGGGCCAGATCTAAGCGCAGGCTGGATGCCGCCCCTCGGGCTTTGAGTTTGACACCCTTGAACTACATCCTGTAGTTGATATGTTTGTAGGCATCTGTAAGATCATGACTTTAATGTAAAGGAATAAACAACATCCTGCACAAACATACAAGACAGAGATCTCTCATACACTGCCCTGGGTTGCTTGTTGAGATGGGGGGGGGGGTACAGAAATCAAATCAAACCAAGGATTCCTTGCTCTTCCTGCGGGTTATGCTCCTTTTATATTTGATTGACATGTTGAACATGTGATTTGACCGGTGCCAATCATCCAGAAGATCAAGGAGATATTCAGAGAACTCGAAATACTAGTTCATTGGTGCCGGTCAGAGTTTGCCAGGAGTATATACTGTAATCCAAAAGGTGGAAAGATTTGTAAGTTGGACGGGACCTTGCAGGTCATCTAGTCCAACCCCATGCCCAATCAGGAGCCCCTACACCTGCCTCTACCTAGGATCGAACTCACGAGCTGTGGCCCTTGCTGAAGATGTAAGTCAGTAAGTAGACATTATGAACCTGTTCCTGTTGCTTAAAAGTTGCGGTAACAGGGACGTCTGGAAATAGAATATATGTTATTATTATTCTTTTGGATTGTTTAATCCTACCGTTATTATTTTTATTAGTAATTCAAGGTGGCACGCATACCTAACACGCCTTCAATCTCCTATTTCTGCACAACAGTGCAGTGAGGTGGGTTGGGCTGATTGAGAATGACGGGCTGAGAGTCACTCAGCCGACTTTCGTGCCTTAGATGTGATTAGAACTCGCAGTCTCCTATTGATCAACCCAAAGTCACCCAGCCGACTTTCCTGCCAAGGTGGGACTAGAACTCACAGTCTCCTGGTCTTCTAACCTGACGCCTTAACCAAATTGATCAACCACTGATAAAACGGATAAGCCAAGCGTCTTGATAAATATTAGAGGAAAAGATAAGCTGTTGTTAGACAAAACGGACTTGGAGTTAAGGTCTGGTTGTCCCAAGGAATAATAAAGTGTGGTAATTTAGAAGAAGACGAAGGAGGAGGAGGACGAGGAGGTATAAAAGGAGGTGAGATATGGATGTGGAGTTGAAGTCCACAAGTCTTAAAGCTGTCAAGTTTGAACACCCCTGGGGTTTTTTTCTAAAGGGTTAGGGGTGCAAGGGTCTTGTAACTTACAATAATACAATATACAATACAATACAATAGTAGAGTTGGAAGGGACCTTGGAGGTCTTCTAGTCCAACCCCCTGCCTAGGCAGGAAACCCTATACCGTTCCAGACAGATGGCTATCCAACATCTTCTTAAATACTTCCAGTGTTGGGGCATTCACAACTTCTGCAGGCAAGCTGTTCCACTGATTAATTGTTCTAACTGTCAGGAAGTTTCTCCTCAGTTCTAAGTTGCTTCTCTCCTTGATTAGTTTCCACCCATTGCTTCTTGTTCTGTCCCCAGGTGCCTTGGAGAATAGCTTGACTCCCTCTTCTTTGTGGCAACCCCTGAGATATTGGAACACTGCTATCATGTCTCCCCTAGTCCTTCTTTCTCTTAAGCTAAACATACCTAGTTCCTGCAACCGTTCTTCATATGTTTTAACCTCCAGTCCCTTAATCATCTTTGTTGCTCTTTTCTGCACTCTTTCTAGAGTCTCCACATCTTTTCTACATTGTGGCGACCAGAACTGAATGCAGTATTCCAAGTGTGGCCTTACCAAGGCATTATAAAGTGGTATTAACACTTCACGTGATCTTGATTCCATCCCTCTGTTGATGCAGCCTAGAACTGTGTTGGCTTTTTTGGCAGCTTTAAGACTTGCATGCTTCAAATGCCAGAGTTTCTGAGCCAACATTTTGGTTGCTAAGCAAGACCGTTGTTAAGTGAGTTTCACCACATTTTACAAGTTGGCCACGCCCACCCAGTCACATAGCAGGCAAGCCACACCCACCCAGTCACATGGCCAGCAAGCCACTCCCACAAAGCAGGCCACACCTACAGAAGAGGTTCTAAAAAAATTTGAAACCCACCACTGACCTGAAGGCAGGACAGAAAGCAATGGATGGAAACTAATCAAGGAGCGGTCAAACATAGAAACAGTGAGAACAATTACAGGGAGGAACAGCTTGCACCTAAATCCTCCAGTATTGCAACACCCACCACTTCTAGATGCAAGCTGTTCCTCACTGTAATTGTTTCCAATTAAATTCCAATACTGGAGGTTTTAAAGAAAAGATTGGACAAGCATTTGTCGGAAATAGCGATGGCTAGTCACATGCTGAAAGCGCAGGAGCACATATAATGCAATGTAGGCATGACACGCACCCCGTGCCCCTGCGCATGCATGTGCGATCCCCCATGCGACTCCCACCCCATCGCATGCACACATGACCACCACTCCCGCTCCCCTTTTTGGGCCTAGTAGGCCGCCCTGCAGCCTCTTGGGAGCACCCCCCCCGGGGACAAAAAACGGGCCTTTTGGGGCCTCCTGTGACCAAAAACGGGCCACGGGGTGGGGGCGCTGGACCCTCCCATGCTCCCCCTGATCCTGTGCATTCCCGTGTGTACATGGCCCCCCCGTCTCCCGCATGCGCCCCTCTCCCCAGCACATGCGCAGCAGAGTCCTGAAAATCAGCTGGCCGGCGGGGTGACAGCTCATGTGTCCGCAGAGAGGGCGCTGCACGCCACCTCCGGCAAGCATACCATAGGTTCGCTCTCACAGGCTATCTGCTTGAGCAGGGGTTTGGACTAGAAGACCCTCAAGGTCCCTTCCAATTCTGTTATTCTGCTCCTCAACTGTGTTTCTTGGCTCTTAAAATTGCACCGGCCGCATTGTGCAACTTTAATATATGACGCAGGGGTTAAGATCGCTTTTTATTTTTGCATTTCATTCCACGTCACTTGCTCTTCTCAAGACTCTTGCCATAAATTTTGTTCAAATCTCACAGATCCGGGGCTCCAAGCTGTTTATTTTAAATCAAGCAGATTCTGAGTCTGTTCCAGCCAGTTTCAACTCTGCGTTTCTTGCATCCATGATGATAATAATAATAATAATAATAAATTTTAAAAATCAATGGGATGAATTTCTGCAGCATTTTTGAGGTCAGTGCTGGGAGTTGGGTCCGTGTTCGTGCTAGCCACAGGCCGCGTTTCTATACATCCTGGATGAATTATTGAAGTGGAATTCCCAGCTGCTTTCGCAATGGGCAAAAGATATAAATCTTTTGGCTGGATCTTTCATTGTCTTCGCATCAGCCAGTTATACAGGATGGGGCAGCCATCTTTCTGGCTGCTTCCTTATTTAAGTAGCAGGTTGGTCAACAGTCATGTTCCTACCTTGGTTGCTAGTTCTCTTGTGAATGGTTTGCAGCCTGGCCTAGAAAAAGTTTCTAGAAAAGGAGAAGAGGAGATGTAGATTGCTTGGCTGTTTCTAGAGCAAAGGGCTATTCTTGATTTTCATTCATTCATTGCTTTCTCCTGTTGGAAGAAATGCCCATCTGGCTTCAGCTCCAAGTGGGGAAAAAGACACTGGAAACATGGAGGCTGCTTGGAAAGAGGGTTTAATGGTGGTAAGGACCACATGGTTTGAGGTCCTGGGGGAAAAAGGGAAGACATGCTGGGTTTTTGTCTGAAACGGTATAGGGTTTCCTGCCTAGGCAGGGGATTGGACTAGAAGACCTCCAAGGTCCCTTCCAACTCTGCTATTGTATTGTATTGTATTGTATTGTATTGTATTGTATTGTATTGTATTGTATTGTATTGTATTGTATTGTATTGTATTGTATTGTATTGTATTGTATTTATGCCCTCTCTGGGCTTTTGAATTTGAGCTTGTATTCTGATTGGTTGTCAGGCTCCCATGGGGCCATGCAGGGGCAACTCTGTAGGCTGTCCTGAGTCCCAGGCTTGGTTGACTCTTGCTGGGTCATGATGTAATGAAGGTGCCTTGGGCAATTCCTCCTATGGCTCTGCCTGAAGGAGGTAGATCTTTGTTGTATAGAATAGGCTGGCTCAGGCCTTAATGGTCCATTGACAAAGGGGTGTGTCTGTGTGAGTTTGTGACTCCCTTTTTGGGGAAATATTCTACCCTTTTAATGCTTTTTAAAATATTTCATTTTTCTAGGAGAGGGATGGATGCTAACTTCCTACACCCCAGATAAAGCTTCTTCTTTTATTATTCTTTTCCTGGGCTGAAATCTAGCCTGATTTGATGTTCTCTTGATCTACGAAAGTTGGTTTTCCTTTCGTTATCTTGGGAATTTCTTTCAAATATCTCTCACGTTTTTCAAGCAGCTCTCCTGGTAGAGAAAATGGACAGAATAAAGGCTGATTTTGGAGGTGGGAGGTGGAGGACAGACCTTGCCTCCCTAGTTGTCTCTACAGGTAGTCCTCAAAGCTACAACAGCACCGATAAAAGTACTTATGAGTGGTCCTCGCACTTACAACTGATACAGCACCTCCACAGTCATGGTTCTACTCATAAATCCCTTTTTTTTCAGTGCAGTTGTATCTTTAAACTGTTGCTAAATAAATGGTTATAAGAAAACAACTACCTGTAGCTTAAATTCACATTCCTCCCTGCCTACCTTCATACAATTTGGCAGAGACTGTGAAACGCGCACACACACACATATATAATGGTCGTAAGTTGTATGTATGTGTGTATGTATGTATGTATGTCTGCCTGCCTGCCTGCCTGCCTGCCTGTCTATCATCATATATCTCTATATCTATCTATCTATCTATCTATCTATCTATCTATCTATCTATCTATCATCTATCTATCTATCATCTATCTATCTATCATCTATCTATCTATCATCTATCTATCTATCTATCTATCTATCTATCTATCTATCTATCTATCTATCTATCTATCTATCTATCTATCATCTCTATATCTCTATATCTCTATATCTCTATCAATCTATCTATCTATCTATCTATCTATCTATCTATCTATCTATCTATCTCTATCTTTTTATCTATCTATCTATCTATTTATCTATCTATCTATCTATCTATCTATCTATCTATCATCTATCTATCTATCTCTATTTATCTCTTTCTCTCTCTCTCTCTCCCTATCTCTCTCTCTCTCTCTTAGTCCTTGACTTACGACCATAATTGAGCCCAAAATACCTATTGCTAAGTGAAACATTTGTTAAGTGAAACCCCACAGCCCCCCATTTTACCACCTATCTTGTTACAGTTGTGAATCATTGCATTTGTTAAGTTAGTCACGTGGTTGTTAAGTGAATCTGGCTTCCCCATAGACTTTGCTGGTGAGGAGGTTACAAAAGGGGATCACGTGACCTCCGGATGCTGCAACCGTCATAAGTACATGTCAGTTGCCAAGCATCTGAATTTTGATTGCATGACCATGAGGTTGCTTCAACGTTCGTAAGTGTGAAAAAGAGTCACAATTCACTTTTTTGCAGTGCTGTTGTGAGTTTAGTGAACAGTCACTAAGCAAACTGTTGTAAATAGAGGAATAC
Source organism: Natrix helvetica (assembly GCF_964273705.1). Taxonomy (NCBI): domain Eukaryota; kingdom Metazoa; phylum Chordata; class Lepidosauria; order Squamata; family Natricidae; genus Natrix; species Natrix helvetica. The sequence continues at coordinate 167,672,569 of NC_138549.1, forward strand.
CTACCTCTGTTTCTGTTATAACTCTGTTTCACAGGCCTATTTTGTTGATTGGAATGTTAAAAACGCAGCACCCACAATTTGAGTGACGGTGCATTTGTGTTCACTAGAGGGCGCCCTTTTGCTTTGGAGACAGAGGGAACTGCGCATGTTGACTGATAGATCCTGCACAGTAAGGAGAAGTATAGCACAGGGGTCCCCAACCCCTGATCTGTGGATTGGTACTGGGCCATGTGATGCCAAAACCCGGGCCACGCAAAGAAGCGAAGCCCCAGTCGCGGATGCAGGCAGCACACAGTTGGAAGAAATATCCTTCTGGGTTCAATTCCAAGTGGGGCAAAATAGGAATCCCAAAAAATTAAAAAAAAGTAATAGTCACGTACGAAATCTGTTTGTAACCAATCGACACACTTTCTAAAAGGTGTAATGAAGGATGATTCTTTTTTGTGTGTGTTTCTGTTTAATTAAAATAATAAAAAATGCCCCGCCCCCAAAAAACCCTGAGAACAATGTCTGCCTGTGAATTCTCCCTAAACCCCCCTCCCCCCCGCAAAACGGTTGATAGTGAGAAGGTTGTAGGATGTGTGTCAGGGTTCCAAATAGCATCCAAAAGTAAATCAGAGTCCAAGGCAAAGTATTGCTCAAAGTTCCAATTGATTAAGAGAGCCATGTTGGCACATCTGGGAAAACCTGAATCTGAAAGCTTCCCGGTTTTCACCACCCACTGAAAGTTCAAGATCTTGCCCCCCACACCCACCAGTCCATCACATGGTCCAATCTCCCACTGCCATGCTGGAAGTTCCACCCATCCAGTTCCGGTCAGGTGCAGAAATGCAAAGACAAAGGATGACCTTGGCTTTCTGGAAAGAATTTTGTTATGGCTACATAGCATCTAACTCAGCACAATCCCCCCTCCCATTTTCCCACAATAGAAAAAGCATAGTAGAATAAGATCCAAGAGAAATATGGCTGCAGGCCCGACAATGTGATCCCTTAAGAAATGCAAAGCATTTGTTTGGCTCAAAACATACCAGTTGGGAAGCCGAAATGAACACAACAATGCTCCACCCTTTGTGTCAACTGCCGAAGTAGTAAGACCTGCTCGGTCAGCAAATACAGGTACTAAACTTGTATTTGCCCAGCCCTGAACACAGGAAACTGGCTGCCTATACCAAAATCAGCCCACCTGATCTAATTTTAGGATTGTCTGCAATCCGGGTCCAGCATCTCTGGCCTTCTGGCCTCCCTCACTTGCCCCGAGAGTGTGAGAAACACAACATCCCTCTCCTGAAATGAGGCACAGGATCGGCTGAAGGACAGATGACGATGGATAGAGAGAACTTCCCAATGCTGTGCTCATTGAAACATTTATATTATCCTCCTTCTTTCCTATCTCCCTCCCCTCCTCTTCCTCTCATCCCTCCCCTCCGCTTCCTCCTTCTTCCCCTTCTCCTCCCTCTCCCCTCTCCCTTCTCTTTTGATCCTCCTCCCCTCCTCCTCTTTCTTCACCTCCTCAACCTTTTCCTCCTCTTCCTCCCCCTCCCCCTCCCCTCTAGTTCCCCCTCGGCCTTCTCTTCCACTCCTCCTCCCCCTCCTCCCCTCCTCCTTTACCCTTTCTCCCCCCTTTTCCTCTCTCCCCTCCCCTCTCCTTCCTCCTCATTCCCCTTCTCCTCCCCCTCTTCATCCTCACCTCCTCCCTTTGCTTTCTCGTCCCCCCTTCCCCTCACCCTCTCCCTTCTCCTTCTCCCCTCCCTTCTCCTCCCCTCACTTCTGGTTCCCCCTTCCCCTCCCCCTCTCCCTTCTCCTTCTCCCCTCCCTTCTCCTCCCCTCACTTCTGGTTCCCCCTTCCCCTCACCCTCTCCCTTCTCCTTCTCCCCTCCCTTCTCCTCCCCTCACTTCTGGTTCCCCCTTCCCCTCACCCTCTCCCTTCTCCTTCTCCCCTCCCTTCTCCTCCCCTCCCTTCTGGTTCCCCCTTCCCCTCACCCTCTCCCTTCTCCTCTTTTCCCCCTCCTCCTCCCCCCTTTTCTTTCCTGCCCCTCCCCCTACTCGTGCCTCCTTCCCTCCCCCTTCTTTTTTTTTATTAAAAGAGTTTTATACAAACAAATTTTCCCCCCTTTCACCCCCCCGCCATACAATGTAAATCTCATACAGATGTTATGCATAGCTTCCCTCCCTCTTCTTATCTTCCCTCCTCTTCTTCCTCCTTCTCTTCCTTCACCTCCTCCTCCTTTTCCTTCTCTTCCTCCCCTTTCCCCTCCCCCTTGTTCCTCCTCCCTCCTCCCTTCCCCTTTACCCCTCCCCCCTCCTGCTCCTTCCCATTTTTACTCATTTGCCAGCAAAGAGACATATATTACAGAGTGGCTTCTCTGCACACAAGACTATTTCTCACTCATGCTGTGATTAAAAAGCTTTGCTTTTAAGCATTGACTATGTTTAACTCAGTGAGCTGAGAAAGGACCTGCTCCATACCAGAAAAGTCCGTGTGGCAGGTTTAAAGAAACTAAAACACATTTAGTATACAGTTTGGATTGCTTTATTTACCATCCTTCCCGCCTGTTATAATGCCACCTTATTTTCTCTTTCTTTTCCCCTTCTCTGCATTCTCTATTTCCTTCCTTCCTCCTCTCCTTCCCCTTCCTTCTTCCCTTCCCTTTCTCCTACTCCTACTCTTCCCCTTCCCCTTCCTACCCTCTCTCCTTCTCTTCCTCTCCCTTCCATCCTCCTCTCCTTACCTCTTTCTTCTCCCCTCCGTCTTCCTCTCCTCCTCTCTCCCTTTCTTTTTCTATTGTTGTAGGCGTCTCTTTCAAATCTCAGTTTATGTTTCCTTGGGATGGTATCTCCACAAACCCAAATATAATTTAGTATCATTTCTTATTTCCTTAACTTCCCTAATCTATCCTAACTATGTTTTTCTTAGGGAGGGGGGGAAACATCTTGATGTACCACCAGGCACATTGCAGTAAAATATAGACTGAAGGTCTGGCCCAAGGACTAAACCAAGTGCCTTGAATGCTTTTTAAAATTTTTAATTTTACATCTTTTCATCCTCAAGTCAGCATCACTGGCTGCAAGGCAAAATGGTTGAACAGAGCCACCTACAGGCAGATGCTTGTAACAAGTGACTGAAGGGGTGGCGGAACAAGACAATTATAAAGATGCACCTTGAATAGAAAGAAGAATGAAACTCTTTTGTTTGTTAAAAAATTGGGCTAGTTGGGCAATTAAAATATGGCTCTTTGATTAGAGGCCACAGCAGGTTCAAAAGCCAAACTCTACAAATGCTGAGCGATTTTGTCTTGCGTGTAGAAAATTATGCAATTTCTTGACATGATCCAGAATGACTAAGCATGTATAAAGACCAGCCGTGTGCATGTCCTTTGTTGAGCCATGGGTGTGAATGGGAAGTATCTCATTGAAGATGACTGTTCATTGTCTTTTTGCTTATCCATCCATCCATCCATCCATCCATCCATCCATCCATCCATCCATTAGAGGGGAAGTAGATAGAATACAGAATACAGAATACAATAGTAGAGTTGGAAGGGACCTTGGAGGTCTTCTAGTCCAACCCCCTGCCTAGGCAGGAAACCCTATACCGTTTCAGACAAATAGCTATCCAACATCTTCTTAAAGACTTCCAGTGTTGGGGCATTCACAACTTCTGGAGGCAAGCTGTTCCACTGATTAATTGTTCTCACTGTCAGGAAATTTCTCCTCAGTTCTAAGTTGCTTCTCTCCTTGATTAGTTTCCACCCATTGCTTCTTGTTCTACCCTCAGGTGCTTTGGAGAATAGTTTGACTCCCTCTTCTTTGTGGCAACCTCTGAGATATTGGAACACTGCTATCATGTCTCCCCTAGTCCTCCTTTCTCTTAAGCTAAACATACCCAGTTCCTGCAACCGTTCTTCATATGTTTTAGTCTCCAGTCCCCTAATCATTTTTGTTGCTCTTCTCTGCACTCTTTCTAGAGTCTCCACATCTAGGGGAGTTTGCCTAGACCAAATATAATGTGTCCCATAGGAGCTGGACTAATCCCACCTTCTCAGAGACCACCGACTGCAATAGTGATTGAAGATTCAGATTGTATCCATAGGAAAACCTGCATTGAAATAAGAGGAGAAACCCTATTGTAACACTGCTACAAGTAAGGATGAATTAAGACTACCTCAGGTTATGGGCTTGAGTGCAGAGGAAGGCAATGCCATGAGGATGCAGCAGGAATGAACAGTCAAAGCTCACCGCAGTGTTTATTGGACAGTATGTCACAAGTGGTATTCAGCAGGTTCTGACCAGTTCTGGAGAACCGTTAGCGGAAATTTTGAGTAGTTCGGAGAACCGGCAAATACCACCTCTGGCTGGCCCCGCCCCCATCTATTCTCTGCCTCCCGAGTCCCAGCTGATTGGGAGGCAATGGGGATTTTTCAGTATCCTTGCCCTGGAGTGGGGTGGGAATGGAGATTTTGCAATATCCTTCCCCTGCCACGCCCACCAAGCCACGCCCACCAAGCCATGCCACACCCACTAAGCCACTCCCACAGAACTGGTAGTAAAAAAAATTGAATCCCACCACTGCTGAGTATGTACAGGAGGGGGGTCTCCCCCAAAGGAATAGTGGGAGATAGATCCCTGCAGACAAAGCCACGCGGTTTGATTTATGCATATTTATACCTACTTTTTCAATAGAGGCAGTTCCATTAAGTCTTCAAGAGGAGGCCAACGGTGTCACCAAAATGCTTCACCCCCTTGCTAATGCTTTGTACCTCCCCCATATCTGATGATCTTTTCTGTTCTGAACTTCCTGGTGGAAATTGTAAAAAAAGGGAGCCTAATCTTTCTTTAAAAAGGTTTCCTTTGTTCCCAGGAGTCTGTTTTCTTTTTTTCCTTTGCAAGTAGCAAAATTCAAGCGGATAACCTTGGGGCAGCCTTCCCCCTTCTGTTCATAGTTAGTCTTTCTTATCTATCAGTAAACGTTGCCCATGCCTGTAATTCTGAAAATGAATGAATATGTAAACAGAAATTTCAAGGTGAATAAGTTAACCACGGCCTACTTGGCGAACAGCAAGTTTGGATTCCTTAGTTGGGTTTCAGTGGGCAGTTTTTCAGAGAATCATAAGATTTATTCCCTATGCTTTATTTTATTAATTGCATTAATAGAGGCAGCAACAGTTGCATCTCTCTCTGTCTGTTTGTCTCTCTCTATATATATATATATAATCTATCTACAACTATATCTATTTCTGTCTGTCCATCATCCATCTATCTATCTGTCTGTCTGTCTACATCTATATCTATATCTATTTCTGTCTATCCATCATCCATCTATCTGTCTGTCTATCTATTATCTATCTAGATATCTATTTTTGTCTGTCCATCATCAATCCATCTACGTACCTACCTACCTACCTACCTACCTACCTACCTACCTACCTACCTACCTACCTATCTATCGCCATCTATCCATCCATCCCTATCCCTATCCCTATCTCTCTATCCATCCATTATCTATGTATGTCTGTCTGTCTGTCTGTCTGTCTGTCTATCTATCTATCTATCTATCTATCTCTATCTCTATCTATCTATCTCTCTATCTGTCTATCTTATATCTCTATCTATCTATCTATCTATCTATCTATCTATCTATCTATCTATCTATCATCTATCTATCTATCTATCATCTATCTATTGCCATCCATCCATCCATCCATCCATCCATACCTATCCCTCTACCCATCCATTATCTATCTCTCTATATCTATGTCTGTCTGTCTGTCTGTCTGTCTGTCTATCTATCTATCTATCTATCTATCTATCTATCTATCTATCTATCTATCTATCTATCTATCTATCTATCTCTATCTCTATCTATCTCTCTATCTGTCTATCTTATATCTCTATCTATCTATCTATCTATCTATCTATCTATCTATCTATCTATCTATCTATCTATCTATCATCTATCTATTGCCATCCATCCCTATCCCTATCCCTATCCCTCTATCCATCCATTATCTATCTATCTATCTATCTATCTATCTATCTATCTATCTATCATCTATCTATCTATCTATCTATCTATCTATCTCTCTATCTATCTATCTATCTCTCTATCTGTCTATCTTATATCTCTATCTATCTATCTATCTATCTATCTATCTATCTATCTATCTATCTATCAATCATCTATCTATTGCCATCCATCCCTATCCCTATCCCTATCCCTCTATCCATCCATTATCTATCTATCTATCTATCTATCTATCTATCTATCTATCTATCTATCTATCTATCTATCATCTATCTATCATCTATCTATCTATCTATCTATCTATCATCTATCTATCATCTATCTATCTATCTATCTATCTATCTATCTATCTATCTATCTATCTCTATCTCTATCTCTATCTATCTATCTCTATCTATCTCTCTGTCTATCTTATCTATCTATCTATCTATCATCTATCTATCTATCTATCTATCTATCTATCTATCTATCTATCTATCTATCTATCTATCTATCATCTATCTATTGCCATCCATCCCTATCCCTATCCCTCTATCCATCCATTATCTATCTATCTATCTATCTATCTATCTATCTATCTATCTATCTATCTATCTATCTATCTATCATCTATCTATCTATCATCTATCTATTGCCATCCATCCATCCATCCATCCATCCATCCCTATCCCTCTATCCATCCATTATCTATCTATCTATCTATCTATCTATCTATCTATCTATCTATCTATCTATCTATCTATCTATCATCTATCATCTATCTATCTATCATCTATCTATCTATCTATCATCTACCTACCTACCTACCTACCTACCTACCTACCTACCTACCTACCTACCTATCGCCATCCATCCATTCATCCATCTATCATCTATTATGGTATGTTACCTTTTCCCAAGAGATTATTTGTTAACTCTTCATGGTCTGGGAGCCCCAGTTTTCTCCTGCCATTTGTAGCTCCCCTGCCAGCCTAAGCAGATGTCATTGTCTTTGGCACAGACAGGATTTGAACCGGCTCACGGGAGACAGCTCAATCAGGTCTCTTATCGGCCTCTGTGAGCTTGCAAAGATAAAGCTTCAAAGACCAACACATTTTAAATGCCCCTTAAAGAGCCTTCAGAAATGTCCATTTCATAAATGTTTGTGTTATATGATTAGCAGATAATGGCCGAGTGGTGTTATTGAATTGCTCTGTGGCTGAATACTTGCAAACAGCATTCGTGGCCGATATCAGATAAAGGAGTTACTTATTAATCAGGTTTTTGAATGTGGTGGAATTCATACTTTCCGAAGGGAGCTGACGTTGTTACCTTTTGTGCTCTAGAAGGCTATGGAGTTCTCTCCATTCACCTTTTCATGGGCAGAATTATGGGTACCAAACTTCTGCTAGGCCATGATCTACTAATGCCAGATTATTGGGCAGTGGTGAAATTCATTTTTTTTTACTACCGGTTCTGTGGGCGTGGCTTGGTGGGCGTGGCAGGGGAAGGATACTGCAAAATCTCCATTCCCTCCCCACTCCAGGGGAAGGTTACTACAAAATCTTCATTCCCACCTCACTCTGGGGTCAGCCAGAGGTGGTATTTGCTGGTTCTCTGAACTACTCAAATTTTCCGTTACCGGTTCTCCAGAACCTGTCAGAACCTGCTGAATTTCACCCTTGCACAGGGGTGTCTTCAGAATATGGTCCTAAGAGTCAAAATGTTGTTGTTAGTTGTGAAGTCGTGTCTGGCCCATTGCGACCCCATGGATAACGTTCCTCCAGATCTTCCTGTCCTCCACCATCCCCTGGCGTCCATTTAAGCTCATGCCGACTGCTTCGGTGACTCCATCCAGCCACCTCATTCTCTGTCGTCCACTTCTTCTTTTGCCCTCCATCGTTCCCAGCATGAGGCTCTTCTCCAGGGAGTCCTTCCTTCTCATTAGGTGGCCAAAGTATTTGAGTTTCCTCTTCAGGATCTGGCCTTCTAAAGAGTAGTCAGGGTTGGTCTTCTTTAGGACTGACCGGTTTGATCGCCTTGCAGTCCAAGGGACTCGCAGGAGTCTTCCCCAGCATCATAGTTCAAAGGCCTCCATTCTTTGGCGCTGAGCCTTTCTTATGGTCCAGCTTTTACAGCTATACATTGCAACTGGGAAAACCATAGCCTTGACTATAAGCCCTTTGGTTGGCAGGATGATGTCTCTGCTTTTTAGTATGCTGTCTAGATTTGCCATAGTTTTCCTCCCCAGGAGCAAGCCTCTTTTGATTTCTTGGCTGCAGTCCCCATCTACGGTGATCTTGGAGCCCAGGAAAATAAAATCTGTCACTACTTCCCTTTGTTCCCCATCTAATTCTCCAGGGAGTCCTTCCTTCTCATTAGATGGCCAAAGTATTTGAGTTTCATCTTCAGGCTCTGGCCTTCTAAAGAGCAGTCAGGGTTGATCTCCTCTAGGACTGCAAGAGTCTTCTCCAGCACCATAGTTCAAATGTCAAAATGTAGACATTCTTCAATTTATGGAATAGATGAACACTTTAATTCCTACTTCATGAAGTTTTAGAAATGGCCCAGTTTGTACTAATCTCACAGCTATCCGATGGGCAGAAAATTCCAGTTCTGGTTGGAATAGTTATAACTGTGCCAATAAAGGAGAATATTTGTAGCTCAGGGTTGAAATGAGGGATCCTTGGTGCTCTCTGAGCTTGGTTGCTTTTCTTGAAGACGTTTCATTACCCAAACCCTAGCCACCCTAGCACTGATGATGTTACCTAGTTTGGTCAATAAAATGCCTACAAGAAAGAATATAGAGTTCAGAGAGCACTGAGGACCCCTCAGTTATAACTGCCTTGGTTGAACATCTACGGCAGGGGTGTCCAAACTTGGGAACTTTAAGACTTGTGGACTTCAACTCCCAGAATTCCCCAGCCAGCATGGCTGGCTGGGGAATTCTGGGAGTTGAAGTCCACAAGTCTTAAAGTTCCCAAGTTTGGACACCCCTGATGTACGGAGATTCTCAATCATTCAGGTCATGGTTGTCCCAAAGGTGCTTTTCCCAAAAAGCAACTGTATTTTCTTGTGTGTGTTTTTTCCTTTGAAAGCTTTTTGCTTCTCGTCCGAGAAGCTGAATGAAGTGAAGAAGCTTCCCGGATGAGAAGCAAAATGTTTTCAAAGGAAGAAATCCAAGAAAGTCCAGATGCCTTTTGGAAAAAGTACCTTTGGGATAACTCTCTTGGTCCAGATCTGTTGGTGGGAACAAGGCTGTATTTAACATTTGGGAAAGACTAAGTCCTGCTAAAGAAGCAAAAGAAGAAGGGGACGGCAGAGAATGAGGTGGCTGGATGGAGTCACTGAAGCAGTCTGCGTGAGCTCAAATGGACTCCAAAGGATGGTAGAGGACAGGAAGGTCTGGAGGAACGCTGTCCATGGGGGTCACGATGGGTGGGACACAACTTTGCAACTAACAACAACAAAAAGGCCAGCTAAGGTTGTGGGATCTTGGTGTCTTTACCACAGTGAAGAAAGCAGCATGGCACCATTGCATTGTAAGCTGTGCCCCTGTTGTAAGTAGTTGTGATGTCATGGCCCATGTATCAAAGGGGATATATTGCCTTAGCAGGGGCAGTTGAAATAGTTGATGGGGATGCAGACAACCATGAAGGCACTGTCCTACCTGGTGTCTCCAACTGACAATAACAACTACTCTGCAAGTTTTTTATTGGACTGATTAGTTTTTAAAACTCTGGATATAAATATTTGAGTTAGAAGTCATTTCGGGGTTACAGCTCTCTGTGTCCTTCTCCTTCTCCTCCTCCTTCTTTTCTTCTCCTCTTCCTCCCCCTTACTTCTTCCATTGTCTTCACCTCCCTTCCTTCTCCTTCTCCTCCCTTCTTCCTTCTTATGTTTCCCATTGTGTCTCCTTCTCCCTACCCCCTCCTTCTCCTTCTCTTTCTCTTTTTCTATTTCCACTCCTCATTCCTTCTTCTTTCTCCCATTGTGTCTCCATCTCTCTTTCTTCTCCTTTCCCACTGTGTTTCCCTCTTCCCTCCTCCTTCTCTTCCTATTGCTACTCCTACTGCTACTCCTTCCTTCATCCTTAACATCCCTATCATCTCCATCATCAGGAAAGTATAATATTTTATGACTCTGGTCTATCTTGGAAAAACTAAGCAGGGTTGGATCAGGTCCTTGATGGAAATTTGGCATGTTGAATCTTTATAGCTCAGGAGAGCAATGATTAGGAAGAGGGAACAACTTAAGTACTGTAGGATTATGCAGAATAAGATAAAGTATATACTTAGCCTTCTTTTTGCACTCATTTGCACTAAGTTCATTGTCCCAACTGCCTATAAAGGAAGAGAGAGAGAGAGAGAGAGAGAGAGAGAGAGAGAGAGAGAGAGAGAGAGAGAGACAAAGAGAGACACAGAGAGACAGACACACACAGAGAGAGGGAGACAGAGAGAGAGAGGGAGGGAGACAGAGAGACAGAGACACAGAGAGACAGAGACACAGAGAGACAAAGGCAGAGAAAGAGAGAAAGTGACAGAGTGAGACAGAAAGAGAGGCGAAGAGTGACAGAGAGAGGAGAGAGTGAGACACAGAGAGGAGAGAGACACAGAGAGGGAGAAAGAGAGAGGCAGAGAGAAGAGAGAGAGAGAAAGAGAAAGGCAGAGAGAGGAGAGAGAGAGGGGGGGAGAAAGAGAGAGAGGCAGAGAGAGGAGAGAGAGAGAGAGGGAGAAAGAGAGAGAGGCAGAGAGAGGAGAGAGAGAGAAGGTATCTATAATAAAACATAAATTCTAAACTGTAATAAAACATTTATTATTTAGAGGGTTATGAGTGTTACTTTTCTACAGCTATGAAAATCAATGGATGTGATATTTTTTTCCTAGCAACAGCAATGGCACTTGCTCTAAGTCTATCTATCGCTCCATAGCGCTTTACGACAGTGGTCCTGAACTTTTTGGGCACAAGGGACCAGTTCCGTGCAAAACAATTTTCCCATAGGTAGAGTGGTGGTCCTTTCACATGCTACCTAGCTCTCGCGTATGTGCAGAGGAAGCTTTGCTCACTTGCGCAGCCCTACTTTAAGGATTCCCACTTTACAGCATTCTTTGAGCAGTTTACAATTTCAGCACATTGCCTACAACAATCTTCGTTGTTGTTGGGGTTTTTTGGAATTTTTATTTATTGTTTTAATTAAACAAAAACACACACAAAAAAAGAATCATTCTTCATTACATCTTGTAGAAAGCACGTCGATTGGTTACCAATAAATTTCGTGCGTTACTACCACAATAATTCTTTATACATCCTTCATATTTTTGATTTACATTTTAAATTGAAAATCTTTATGTATGTTGCCATCAATGTACCATCATTCTCATTTAGCTATAATTATTTAAACGTGCTTTTATCTGGAATCATTTGTATTTAAAGACACAACCACCTACTGGGTTTTCATTTTACTGACATGGGAAAGATCAGAGGTGGGTTTCTGCCGGTTCGGCCCGGATCGAGCAAACCAGTAGTGGCGGTAACGGGAGGCTGCTGCGCCCACCCACCCGGACGCTTCTGTTCATACACAGAAGCTTCCGTGCATGCACAAAAGCATCGTGTGCAAGTACGTGCGCGCGAACGAGCTAACCAGTAGTAAAAAAAATGGGAACCCACCACTGGGAAGGATGGAAGGCTGAGTAAACCTTGAGTTGGTCAGGATTGAACCCCTGGCTCTGGGCCTGCAATACTGCATTCTAACCCCTGTGCCAACACAGATTTGTTCTCCTGTAGCAGGTCCTATTTATTCCTCAGTCAGAATGGGGACAGGAACCAAAGGATGTTAACCTGGACAGAAATTATTTTAACTCAATGTTTCTCAAAGTCAGCAATATTAAGATTATGGACTTCATCTCCCAGAATTCCCCAGCCATCAGGTGAAAAGCACTCTGGAAAAGCTTTGTCTTAAATAACTTTTGAAAGAGTGAAAATGCATTTCTTTAAGTTGATAAAGAATTTTTTAAAAAAGGATTATTTTAATTAATTGTAAATAGGCTTACAAATAAAAATAAAAGACTACCATAAAAGACTATGAACAATATAAAAAGTAAAAAAAAAAGAGAGGTGCAAAGAAAAAAGAAAATAAGAATTTGTCAGAACAGAGCAAGGTATCAGAACAGAAGGCTGATGTTCCATAGATATACATCTCTGCCCTGGCTTACATCTTAGTTTCATTTAATTTATTTGTATTCCTTCTTTATTATTCTACAAAAAACTCAAGGTGGCAAATATATCCAGTTCACCTTCCTCCTCCTTTTGTTTCCACAATAACCCTGTGAGGTGGGTTGGGTTGAGAGATAGTGATTGGCTCAATCACCCAGCTGGCTTTCATGTCTAAGGCGGGACAAGATCTCAAAGTTTCCTAGTGATTGGCTGTTATTAAGATAGCTGAGGTGCTTCATCTATATATATAAAAACCAAATACCACTCACTCTTCACGAAATCTCCAGAACTGTAAAGCCTACAAACTTGAAATTTGGCATGTATGTTCCTCTTGGCTTCTAGGTGCTCGCTAAGAAAGGTTTTGTCGAAATAACCATCAGATCATCAGTATTTCTTATACAGTATTATATTAACACGTGTCGATGCTAAGGAGTTAGACGTTCTACTCCCCCTCCCCACCTGAAAGGAACTGTTCCAACTGCCAGTTCCCGTATATTAACACATGTTGATGCTAAGGAATTAGAAGTTCTACTCCCCCTCCCCACCTGAAAGGAACTGTTCCAACTGCCAGTTCCCTTATATTAACACATGTCGATGCTAAGGAGTTAGATGTTCTACTCCCGCTCCCCACCTGAAAATAACTCTGTTCCAATTGCCAGTTGCCTTATATTAAGACGCTCTGATGGTAAGGAGTTACACATTCTACACTAATTTTTAAGCTTTAAGTGTCAAGTTATCAAGCCCCACCCTAACTATTCATTAATTTTCAAGCTTTAAGTGTCAATTTATCAAGCCCAATCACATAGTTTTGGAGCAAAGCACCGCTACGAATCACCCGGCTGGCTTTCATGCCTAAGGTGGGACAAGATCTCAAAGTTTCATGGTGATTGGCTGCTATTAAGAAAGTTGAGGTGCTTCATTTTTGATAGAAACTTGGTTTAGCTTAGTTCAGGGGTATCAAACTCATGTCGTCACGGTGGCGTCACGTGACGTAGTGCGACTTTCTCCCCCTTTGCTAAACTGGGCGTGGGCGTGGCCAGAGCGTGACGCACCTTGCATGTGGGCCACAAGTTTGACAGACCTGGGTTAATTGTATAAAAAATGGAAGTATATTATTGAAGTTGATATTAACGAGGTTTACATTTTATGGATCAATAAGCTTGAACAGTCAACAATGGAGGTTCTTTAAAAATGTTGACTTTGTTAATTGGATTTAAGATTTAAACTTTATTTTGATCTACTTCCAATGAGCAGTTATAGCAAACTTTAGAAAAGTTTAGATAAATGTTATAGCATTCCTCTATAAAACCAGCAACCGAAAGTGGGATTTGGGTTGCTGAAATTTGCTGAAATCTCTCTGGACTAAGGAGAGATCACAGGATTACGTACAAACACTCAGGATACCTGTTCATGTGCAGCTGGTTTGTGGTTGGTTGGGAGTAACACAATTTCATCATGTTTTTAGCTACTAACGCTGCCTATATGGACTTTAAATTCAACCAAGCATTAACTCTCTTAAATTCACTTTGAATTTAATTTTTTTCCCTTTGACTGGTTTTTTTTTTTAAGATTGAGAATTTTTGGACTGGCAAACTTTGTTTCCTTCAATCGTTTAAAAAAGTTTAAGTACAAAAATTAAAGGTTTGAAACGAAACGTTTTGGGAATATACAGCCAAAGGTTGATTACTGTTGGCTTTAGAAAGTTTAAACGGGTTAAGGTGTCAGATGAGTTTGATTTAAGACTTTAAAGCTAACCTGAAGGATCTTTTCTCATTGGAAAATGCCTTTGTTTATATTTTGAAACCTTTAAGACCACTTTGCATGTTGGACACTAGAGGGCGCTAGATGGCTGATTTAAAAGAAATGTTTATACTTAACATCTGTTCTCTAATAGATGCTTGATGAAAATAAATAAAATTAAAAATAAAAAAAACTACAACGCGGATCCGCCCCTCGAAGAAATCCAGTTTGACACCCCTGCCGTACGCTAATTCTTTTTTTAAGAAAACCTTCATATTCTATGGATAATATAATGCCCTGCATAGAGGAAAGTGGGCCATATAATTTTTCCATTAAAAGGTTATGCATTCATGTTGCAAAGTCTCCAAATAATTGCAAAGCTAAAATATATTTCAATTCTTAAGAATGTGATGGGGGGGCGGGGGCTAGCGGTCCGGGGTCAGAGGTCAGCCATGCCCGAGTTTAAAGCAGAACATGTAGGAATTTTAGCCTTAGAATCGCCTTTTTGGTTTTGATTCTCTATATCCAGAAGGTGGCCCACATGTTTATTTTAAGAGGGTGGAAAAGGCAAGAGTGCTTTATAAGCTTTCCAGAGAAACACCATTGACCTTGTCAGTTTTAATTGTGCCATAACTAAATTACTCCCTGAATCACTGTGAGATGATGTTGAATTTTGTAAGGTTTGCATTTTTCAAAGACCAGCTTGCCCCAGAGGAAGGTGGGGCGGCGGGGGGGGGGGGGAGGGAAGCTACTGCTTGAGGTATATTTTAAAATAAAATCACACTCCTGTAATTACTCTATCCCTCATCCCTCCCCCAGGAAAATCCAATGTCTGAATGACAACAGCGTCCCCAGATGTGGCCCAAAATGCATGTGGACGATCTGAACCTATTTGCCACTTGTGCAACAATCTCTTTGAGTTGCGAATTTTTAATGCTGCATACAACGTAACCAGGAGCGAGGTATTTAAGCCGTTTCATTAGGGAGCAGTAAACTAACTGCACACAGTAATTATTTCCATGAGAGAAAATTAATAATTCTATTTGAAATGGGGAAGTGGGGGGGGGGAGGAAATAGAGAAGAAGGAAGGGAAAGGGAAGGATGGAGAAAAGGAGGAAAGGAAAGGAAAGGAAAGGAAAAGAAGAAGAGGAAAGGAAAGAGAGTAGAGAAAGAGAAAAAAGGAAAGGAAGAAGAGGGAAGGAAAGAGAAAGAGAAGAAAGGAAAGGAAAGGAAGAAGAGGAAAGGAAAGCGAGTAAAGAAAGAGAGGAAAGGAAAGGAAGAAGAGTGAAAGGAAGGGAAGGAAAAGAAGAAGAGGAAAGGAAATAGAGTAGAGAAAGAGAGGAAAGGAAAGGAAGAAGAAGGAAGGGAGGGGAGGGGAAGGAAAGGAGGCTTTTCTTTCAAACCGGAATTGTGTATTAATTCCCCCCCCTCCCCCCAAAGATGGAGATGAGAGAGGAGGACAGAATCTGGCAATCTGGGGGCATTCATTTCTATTTAGCTAAAGAAATGAGGGCACCCAAAGTGGATGGGTGAACACCCAATTGCTGTTCATGGGGAAAAAAACATTTTATTTTATTTTATTATTATTATTTTATTTTATTTTATTTTATTTTATTTTATTTTATTTTATTTTATTATTTTATTTTATTTTATTTTATTTTTATTTTTATTTTTTATTTTTTATTTTATTTTATTATTTTATTTTATTTATTATTTTATTTATTTTATTTATTATTTTATTTATTTTATTTATTTTATTTATTTATTTTATTATTTATTTTATTTATTTTATTTATTTTATTTATTTTATTTATTTTATTTTATTTTATTTTATTATTTTATTTTATTTTTATTTTTTATTTTATTTTATTTTATTATTTTATTTTATTTTATTTTATTATTTTATTTTATTTTATTTTATTTTATTTTATTTTGTTATATGTATTAGATAGCATATATAAGTGTAAACCTGATTTGGAATATATGAAGTGGATACGAATAAAAGGGAACATTAGGGCAGGGACGGTAGGCACGCTGGTGCGCTTATGCACGCCCCTTGCAGACCTCTTAGGAATGGGGCGAGGTCAACAGTAGACAGTCTTAGGTTAACGTTTTGGGGGTTTGAGGTTCTAACAACAGAGTCAGGTAGAGCATTCCCGGCGTTGGCCATTCTGTTGCTGAAGTCGTATTTTCTACCATCGAGTTTGGAGCGGTTTACCTTAAGTTTGTATCTATTGGGTGCTCCTGTGTTGTAGCTGTGTTGTAGCTGAAGTAGTCATTGACAGGTAGGACATTGTAGCATATGATTTTATGTACTACGCTCAGGTCAGACCGAAGGCGGCAAAGTTCTAAGTTGTCTAAGCACAAAATTTCAAGTCTGGTGGCATAAGGGGTTCTGTTGCGAGCAGAGGAGTGGAGGACTCCTCTCGTGAAATACCTCTGGACTTGCTCGATTGTGTTAATGTCCAATATGCAGTGTGGGTTCCAGACAGATGAGCTGTCTTCGAGAATTAGTCTGACAAATGTTTTTCAATAATTGCAAATGTAATTATCGAACCCATAACAAAGGAAACAAAGGCTGGGGAACATCTTGAAGGTTGATAACATTATGTAGATGAACTGGAGGTGGCGGGGGAATATTCAAATGTACCTGACCTGAACTCGTGACTCATCTGCTGGGAAGCCCACCCTTGATGAGATTAGCACAAGATCCAGGTGACTTGATAAGCTTCTCAGGTAAATGTTTTTAGGGAGGTGTGTTGTGTTGTGTTGGGTTTTTTTTTCCATTCGCCAAATACACGTTTTTACATTTCTTTAGAAGTCAGTTAAAGGGGAAATGTTCTCTTTTTTTTGTTATGTCAAACATTAGGCTTTTTTAAAAAGTGTAAATGTTTGGATTAAACTTTAGGTTAATGTAAGATCTGGGCGACGAGAGACAGACTGCGGACACGAAGTGACTTAACAGCTCTTTATTTAATAGTAGTAGTGATCCAGCTTGCTCTGTGGCCGGAGGGTTCCCCTTTTATAGTACTCGGGTACGCCTCTCGACCAATCAGAGTGATACCTGTTTCCCGCTGTAGCAGCGGACCAGAGAGGAGACTTCCTCCGATATATGTTAATATCTAACACCCCTCCCCTCCTAGACGGAACGTTGCGGTTAGTAACATAGTCTTTTAGGTACGTTGGTGTTTGTCTTACTCGGGAGGAGCGTCGCAGTTCGGGTTGGTTGGAAGTAATTGCAGGATCGGTTGCTTTCTCTGCTTCGCGTTCGGGGGGTTTCGTGCTTTCGTTGTTTGGGCATTCCGGGGTCTGCTCGCTGACGTTGCTTGGGGTTTGCTCTGCTTCGTGCTCGCCCCCTTGTTCTGCCCTGGGCTCGTAGGTGTTGTGGTTCTCTGCGTTGGAGCTCTCGAGTGGCTGACTTTGCGTTGGTAGGTAGCTGTCGTCCTCAGTTCGTAGGTCTGAGTGTGCTAAGCGACCCCGAAGTTGATCGATGTGTCTTTTCCAGTTCCGCCCATCTTCCAGTTCCAACAGATACGATCGTGGACCCGTGATGCCAATGACCCTTGCCGGCATCCATAATGTCCCCCCTGCATAGTTGTGGGCGTATACTGAATCCCCTATACTAAAACTCCGAATTTTGCTTGTGGAGTCTGGGGGTGCTGTGGCAGAGTAATTTGGGTGAAGACGGTCCAGGTGAGACCGTAGACGGCGGCCCATGAGTAGCTCAGCGGGGCTCCTACCCATCGTTGCGCTGGGAGTAATGTGTTGGATCAATAGGTAATGGTCAATGCGTGTTTGCCAATCACCTGGACCCAAAAGAGGGCCTCTTTTGTGAATCGCACCATTCTCTCCGCCTGTCCATTTGATGCCGGATGGAATGGTGCGACGAGGGCGTGCCGAATTCCCTGACCTGCTAGATATGTCTCTAATGGCATGGCCGTGAATTGGGGCCCGTTATCTGAGACCAGGAGGTCGGGCAGGCCATGAGTGGCGAAAAGTCGCCGTAGAACCTTAATGACTGCCTCTGCCGTGGTTGAAGTCATTAGGACTACTTCTAGCCATTTCGAGTATGCATCCACAACTATAAGGAAAGTCTGACCTTGGAATGGCCCTGCGAAGTCGATGTGTATTCGCGACCAGGGTGCTTTTGGCTTCTCCCATTCGGTGGCGGGCGCTTCCGGGGGTGCTGGTCTCGATTCCTGGCATGGGTCACAAGTGGCCACCCATTCCTCTATTTCTTTGTCCATGTTTGGCCACCAAACGTAACTTCTTGCTAACGCCTTCATCCTAACAATCCCCGGATGACCAACATGTAAAGCATCTAATACATTCCTACGTAAAGCATACGGAATAACAACTCGATCCCCCCACAATAAACAACCTTGTAACACTGAGAGTTTGTCCCGTTTTGACCAAAACACTTTAAATTCCGGGCCCACGTTTCCCTTCGGCCACCCCCTCCAAACCCAAGTTTGAACTTGTTTTATTAAATTGTCTTTAGAAGAGAACCTTGCAACATCGTAGGAAGAAACCGGTCCTGAGTCCAAACAATCAATGAGCAGCACCGGTACTTCGGGAGTGGGGTCTGGCAAAAGGTCCGGTAGTGGGCAACGGCTGAGTGCGTCTGCGTGTCCTAGAGTGGAGCCCGGTCGATGAATTAACTTGTATGAGTACGCAGCCAGGAAAACAGTCCACCTGGTCATGCGTGGAGAAAGGGAGACTGGAGTGGGGCGGTTTCCCGCCAAAAGTCCCAACAGCGGTTTGTGATCTGTAATCAGTTCAAAATCGCGGCCGTAGAGGTATTCGTGGAAACGTTTTACTCCAGCTACAGCAGCTAGCGCTTCCCTGTCCATCTGGCTGTAATTCCTCTCGGCCGATGAAAGAGTCCTGGAGTAGAAGGCGATGGGTGCTTCTTTTCCGTCGGGCATCCGGTGGCTGAGGACTGCGCCGACTCCAAAAGGTGATGCGTCGCAGGTCAATACCAGCGGTAGTGTCTGGCTGTATTGGACTAACAGCGAGTCAGTGGTGAGCAGGCGCTTTACTCCGGCAAAAGCTGCTGCTTCGGATCGTCCCCATTTCCATGGTGTGTTCCTCTGGAGTAGACGGTGTAGTGGCTCAGCAACGGTCACCTTCTGTCTCAGAAAGACGCTGTAGAAGTTAAGTAGTCCGAGGAAGGCCTGCAACTCGGTCTGATTTCGTGGTGTGGGGGCGTCCTGGATAGCCTTAATTTTCTTTGAAGTGGGGTGTATTCCCTGACCATCGATTCTATAACCCAGGAATTCTACGCTAGGAACGTTAATTTGGCATTTTTCCTTTTTGAGGCGGAGACCCTTTTCTCTGGCCAAAACAGTTCTGACTCTTTTATTTAATTGCTCCTCGTTTGCAGCGGACACCAAGATGTCGTCAAAATAGGGGATGACTCCCGGTATCCCTTGCAAAAGTCGTTCCATGACGCTCTGGAACAATCCTGGAGCAATACTCACACCGAATTGTAGCCGGTTGCATTTGAATGCTCCTCTATGCGTCACTATAGTTTGGGCCTCCGCTGTGGCGCTATCTACGGGCAACTGCTGGTAAGCTTGTGCCATGTCTAATTTAGCAAATACCTTTCCTGGCCCCAACGAGTGCAATAAGTGCTGTACTACAGGCACAGGATATGCGCTTTGTTGTAGCGCGACATTAATTGTGCATTTATAGTCCGCGCAGATACGGACTGATCCGTCTGGTTTGACTGGGGTCACAATGGGCGTTTCCCAGCACGCGTGATCCACCGGCTCAAGGACTCCTTGCTCCACTAACTTATCAATTTCCTTATCTATTTTTGGGCGGAGTGCAAAAGGCACTCGTCTCGGTTTGAGTCGGATTGGCGCCACTTTGGGGTCTAAATTGAATGATATCGGTTTACCCACATACTTACCAAGACCGGGGCTGAACACATCCTCGAACTCCTTAAAAATCTGCTCAGCACTGCTGTTTTCCACGGCGTTGATTCCGGTGACTTCTAGCCCCAAGGATTCAAACCAATCCAGTCCTAGGAGGTTTTGTAATGGTGCGCTGGCGATGGTCACGGGCAGCTGGGCTACGATGTCCTTGAACCGGATCTGGAACGTGCCTTGGCCCACGATGGGGACTCGGTTCCCCTGGTAGTCTCGTAGCAGGATGTCTGGAGTGCGTAGTTGGCTCTTTCTGAGGCTAGGGATAGCCTGTTTCATGGATGCCCATGAAATGATCGTCAAGGACGATCCTGTGTCAACTTCCAGCTCGCAAGGTGAGCCCTCCAAGAGGACTGTGACTTTCAGCTTTTTAGGCCGCTTGGTGCGCACCTGGCTTATTGTTGTGAGATACGTTCGCAATTCCCCTCTCTGGGTCAACTCTATCTCAGGATCTGTATCCTGAAAATACTCTCGTTGAGCGTCTTGATAGAACGCTCTCTCAGCTCTTTGTGTGTAGTCTCTCTGGGAATACGCTCGCTCAGCTCCTTGTGTGTAATCTCTCTGGGAATACGCTCGCTCAGCTCTTTGTGCATTTTCTCTCTGGGTAAACACTTGTGGATTTCTCTCTGGGCGCCCTTTTTGATTTCGCCAAGCCCCTGGGTTGGGCTTCTGTTGGCGGTACATGGGTGGCTGCCGTGAGGCAGGGACTTCGCTCCGGCACACTCGTGCGATGTGCCCAAATTTGTTGCAGTGTGAACAAACAACGTTCCTGAACCTACAGGTAGACCTGGGGTGATTCCCTCCGCAGCTTGCGCAGGGCGGCAAACGGGATCCGGGTCTCCCCCCAGGCCTCAAGTGACTGCTCCGCATCAGGTGACTGTCCTCGAACTCGGGATCCTCGTAGTCGGGGCTCGTGTCCTCGTAGTGAACTCTAGTTTGCCTTGGTCCTGGCTGGTTTACGCTGAAACCGCGTTGTATGGTTACCGATGATTTCTCCGCTGACTCTGACGCTCTTGCTTCGTTTAGAGCTATCTGTAGGGTTAAATTTGGGTTTGCCAACAGCCTCTTTTGTAGTGAAATGTCTCTTAACCCACAGATAAGCTGCGCTAAGATATGCTCGTCCAGATCCCTGAACTTGCAGTGAGTTGCTGCTTTACGCAGGGCTGCAACATATTGATTGATTGATTCTCCCGCTCTCTGGTTCAGTGTGTTGAATTCCTTGCGGCAAACATGGCGGGAAGGTTTTGGCGCATAATGAGTCTGTAGAGCCTGTTGCAACTCCGTCCATGATACTGCCTGTATCGGAGTAGGCGCGGTGAGGTCTCTGGCCGTGTTGAAGACTTCTTTTCCGCAGTAGCCGAGGAAGATGTTTTTCTTCCGGGCGTCGGTGATCCCCGTGTATTCGTTCGCTTCGAGAAAACACTCGAATCGAATCATGAAGGCTTCCCACTCGTCGTTCTCTGGGTCGAATGGAGCGGGGGGAGTGTGCATCGCCATCTTCTCTTGTTTGAATTTGCCGCGCTGCGGTGACCCGAGATGGCTGCCGGAATTTCTGCCGAATTCCTGGGCTGGATCAAATCCGGAGATTCTGGAGTAGCGTTCTTCGTCCTATCTGCCTCTCGATCCCACCTTCGTCGCCAATGTTAGATTTGGGCGACGAGAGACAGACTGCGGACACGAAGTGACTTAACAGCTCTTTATTTAATAGTAGTAGTGATCCAGCTTGCTCTGTGGCCGGAGGGTTCCCCTTTTATAGTACTCAGGTACGCCTCTCGACCAATCAGAGTGATACCTGTTTCCCGCTGTAGCAGCGGACCAGAGAGGAGACTTCCTCTGATATATGTTAATATCTAACAGTTAATGTCAGGTTAACTTATGTCAAACTTCGGTTAAACATGTTATGTCTTTTAAAGGGTTTTTTGCTTAGAGCTAAGAGGTGATCGAGGAAACCTGAGTTTTATATAGGTTGACTAATGTGAATGTTTTAGAGATTGGTTCGCTGATAGAATAAGGAGAAGGTGTTACTTATTTGATTTGCTTATCACGAAGAGATCGGCAGGGGTGGGCTACTATGGATTCACCTGTGTCCGGGAGACCCCGTAATTAATGTTATGGCTGGTTCGGAGAACCTCCAAATCTCACCCCTGGCTGGCCCCACCCACCCCTCCCCACCCAGAGGTGGGTTCTGGCTTCTTTTATTGCCAGTTCACTCAGGAACACGCTTCGGGCGTGTGCATACATGGTGCACACTATGCGCATATAGAAAAGAATTGCTTCTGCTCATGCGCAGAAGCAAAAAACAAGATAGAACCAGTTCGGGGGGGTGTCCAGCCGAGTTACTACCTACTCAGCAGAACCGGTCCAAACTGGTCCAAACCGTTAGCAACCCACCTCTGGCCCCACCCCTGTCACCCCACCCTGCCCCTCCCAGGAGTCTCTGCGTGGCCTATTTTGGATGCAAGGTAAGGGTAGGGCCTGTGTGTAGTTGGGGGAAGGCAGGTTTTGCCCTCACAGAGGCTTGAGGAAAGCTTCCGGAGCCTGGGGAAGGCGAAAACACCCTCCCCCCACCCCGCCGTGGTGCAGGAGACCAATTAGGCCACGCCTACCATGGCCACGCCCACCCAACAATCAGGCAGAGAACCCGTTGCTGAAATTTTGGAAGCCCACCCTTGAGATGGAGGGTTTCATATTTTTTCATGAAGATGTGATAAACAGCTCATGGAACTGTTTATACTTGAGGAAGTCCCTTTCTTAAAAGTGTGTGGGAGGGGTTGTTCCTTTTTGGGGGGGTTTCTTGCAATTTTTTGGTTCTTTTTCATTTTCTCCCTTTTGTAATATTTTTTTTAATTCTTTCTAAAATCTTAATAAAATTACTGGGAAAGAAGTCAATTGAATAAGATGATAAACTGTTTTGTTTCACCCCTATCTCACAGAACATGTCTATGGGAGATTCTTAATCATGCAGTCCATGGTTGTCCCAAAGATACTTTTTTTCCAAAAAAGACAACTGGACTTTCTTGGGGGTTTTTTTCTCCTTTGAAAAGGTTAGAACTGAAGACGCTTCTTGTATGAGAAGTGGAATATTTTCAAGGAAAAAAAACCTAAGAAAATCCAGTGGCCTTTTGAAAAAAGCATCTTTTGGATATCCAACTGGACCGTTTCACCTTCTAACTGTATTTCCTGGAGTCAAAATAGGGAGGAATAACACAGTTGGAAGGGACCTTGAAGGTCTTCTAGTCTGCTCAAGCAGGAAACCTTATACCAGTTCAGACAAATGGTTGTCCAATATCTTCTTTAAAACTTCCAGTTTGGGAGCATTCACAACTTCTGGAGACACTGATTAATTGTTCTGTTTAAGCAAATAAACTAACCAGGACAACATCATGTTTATTAAGCACGAGCAAAATATAAACAATAGACAATTAATAAAACTTTATTAAAAAAAAGAATGATGATAAAAAACAGACTTTCATTCTTTGAGAGTAAGGTTCTATATTTAGGCAACAAAAATGAAATGCACAGGTACAGTATAAGTGGTACCTTGCTCAACAGTAGTAACTGTGAGAGGGATCTTGGAGTCCTAGTGGACAACCATTTAAATAGAAGCCAGCCGTGTGCAGCAGCTGCCAAAAAAGCCAACACAGTTCTGGGCTGCATCAACAGAGGGCCAGAATCAAGATCACGTGAAGGGTTAATACCACTTTATAAGGCCACACTTGGAATACGGCATTCAGTTTCTCTGTGATGGGCCCAACCCTCTGGAATGACCTCCCCCCCGACATTAGAACCACCACCGATTTCCGCTCCTTCCGACAAAAATTGAAGACTCACCTGTTCCGATTAGCTGGCTTGGCACATTCATAACTTCTACCTCCTGGCAGATAGATTTTCTAACTGGTATTTTAGGGGAACTGCTTTTTAAAATTAAATTTATGGGATATTTTTTAGGGGTTTTTTAAAACTATATTTTAGATACTTTACTTAGTTGCACAGTTCTTTTTAACCTCCTCCATATTTATCTATTTAACAATTTAACAATTTAATTATTTAATTATTCATGTGATGTATTTTTTGTATGGACTGTACACCGCCCCGAGTCCCTTTTGGGAGAGGGGACGGTCTATAAGCGCAAATAAAAGTAAAGTAAAAGTAAAGTTTTGGTTGCCACGATGTAGAAAAGATGTGGAGACTCTGGAGAGAGTGCAGAGAAGAGCAACAAAGATGATTAAGGGACTGGAGACTAAAACATATGAAGAACGGTTGCAGGAACTGGGTATGTTTAGCTTAAGAGAAAGAAGGACTAGGGGAGACATGATAGCAGTCTTCCAATATCTCAGGGGTTGCCACAAAGAAGAGGGAGTCAAACTGTTCTCCAAGGCACCTAAGGGTAGAACAAGAAGCAATGGGTGGAAACTAATCAAGGAGAGAAGCAACTTAGAACTGAGCATGCGACGATCAGCTGGCCTTTGTGCGTGCAGCAGTGCTGGAAACCGGAAGGGCTGGTCTTCCATTTTCCCGCGTAAGCATGCACACCACCAGCTGATTGATGCGTGCACACTGGCCAGCTGAGCAATGCTTTCAGCAGTAACTGCTGGCTGGTGGGTATCTACATGCCAGAAACTGGAAGTTCGTTTTCTGGCACGCGCATGCCCCCCTGGGCATCTCCTCTTCCTGGTCACAGCCCAGACAACTGCTCGCAAAGTGCTCCCTTTTCGGCACTCAGTGATGTGCATGCATATGCTCTCTCTTTTTTGGGCACTCAGTGCCAGAAAGGTTTGCCATCAGTGATATACAGCAAGGATGAGCTAGCCACAGGGACGTTTCAATCTTTGGTAGCCATTATCTGGACATTTGAGTTCTGCCATTTCAGCCAAGATAATCTTAAAATAAAGCCAGGTACATCAGACTGAACAGTAATCATTTGTTGATACAGATAGTCCTCAATTTACGGCCACAATCTCTGTTGCTGAGCGAAACAATTGTTAAGTGAGCTTTCCCCCCCATTTTAACGACCTTTCTTGCCACAGTTGTTAAGTGAATCACTGCAGCTGTTCAGGGACTAACATGGTTGTTAAGTGAATCTGGCCTCTGCCCTTTGACTTTGCTTGTCAAAGGGTCGCCACATGAACCTGGGACATAGCAACAGTCATAAATAAGAGTCAGTTGCCAAACGTCTGGATTTTGATTATGTGACCTTGGGCACGCTGCACGTTGTAAGTGTGAAAAATGGTCATAAGTAACTTTTACTTCAGTGCCGTTGTAACTTTGAATGGGTACTAAATGAACTGTTGAAAGTTGAGGACTACCTACCTTTGAGAAATGAAAGACTGAACAGAATAACAAAGTTGGAAGCGACCTTTAAGGTTTTCTAGTCCTACCCCCTGTTTAGGCAGGAAATCCCACACCACTTCAGACAAATGGTTATCCAAACTCTTCTTTAAAACTTCCAGTGTTGGGGCATTCACAACTTCTGGAGGCAAGCTGTTCCACTGATTAATTGTTTTAACTGTCAGGAAATTTCTCCTTAGTTCTAAGTCGCTTCTCTCCTTGATTAATTTTCACCCATTGCTTCTTGTTCTGCCCTCAGGTGCCTTGGAGAATAGTTTGACTCCCTCTTCTTTGTGGCAACCCCTGAGATATTGGAAGACTGCTATCATGTCTCCCCTAGTCCTTCTTTTCATTCAACTAGACATACCCAGTTCCTGCAACCGTTCTTCATATGTTTTATCCTCCAGTCCCCTAATCATCTTTGTTGCTCTTCTCTGCACTCTTTCCAGAGTCTATATATCTTTTTTATAGGCTGCTGCACCCTAAGGCTGATCAGAAATTGTAGTCCAACAGTCCTAGAGTGTTTGGGACTTTCTTTTAAAAAGCAAGTATCTATGTTAACTGTTGCAGTAGAAATTTCCCTCCTTTCCTGTAATCATAAAAGGATATTAGCTGTTGTATGCTTAAGCCAGTGTGTTGTATCTGTGAGCACATAATTCTGTAAATCTGTAATATACAGGACACATTTCTGTGTGGTCTCATCGTTTTATACCAGGTTCTCCCCCAAACATTTGCCATTAAATAAACTGTGATTTAAAATGTCATAAACATTTTCCTAACATGTGGAATGTTGAATATGAATTTCAGCTATTTCCAAACGAATAAACAATTGTCCATTGGATGTTGGAGAATAAGCAGAAGCTTCTAAGCAAAGTACATACACGTATATTTTGCACAAACCCAAGGCAGAACATTAAAAGCATTGCAAATATTACCCTCACAATAGCATCTTACTGTTATGTTTTCCAAAATAAATCACATTGAATGCCCTTAGTTTAATACAATACAATAGCAGAGTTGGAAGGGACCTTGGAGGTCTTCTAGTCCAACCCCTGCCTAGGCAGGAAACCCTATACCGTTTCAGACAAATGGCTATCCAACATCTTCTTAAAGACTTCCAGTGTTGGGGCATTCACAACTTCTGGAGGCAAATTGTTCCACTGATTAATTGTTCTAACTGTCAGGAAATTTCTCCTTAGTTCTAAGTTGCTTCTCTCCTTGATTAGTTTCCACCCATTGCTTCTTGTTCTACCCTCAGGTGCCTTGGAGAATAGTTTGACTCCCTCTTCTTTGTGGCAACCCCTGAGATATTGGAACACTGCTATCATGTCTCCCCTGGTCCTTCTTTTCATTAAACTAGACATACCCAGTTCCTGCAACCGTTCTTCATATGTTTTAGCCTCCAGTCCCCTAATCCTCTTTCTTGCTCTTCTCTGCACTTTTTCCAAAGTCTCGACATCTTGTTTATATTGTGGCAACCAAAAAAAACCCTTGCAAAGGAAGACGCTGCTTGTCAAAGAGATATTTCTAGTAGGCGTCACTTGGATTCAAGAGGAGGAAATTGAAAATAACAGCTCTTTTACCCAGCGATAATCCGAGGCCTTTCATCTATTGTCTCCAAATGTTCCAAAGAGTTTGATGTTTCCTTGCTCAGTCATGATAACAAGCGTTTTAGCTGGGAAAAGAGAGAAATCGGGGAGTCGTATTTATTTTTCTGCGGGTACCTATCAAGATGGAGGAACTGCCATGGTGGCAGTCATGAACAGACTTTATAGAGACTCCAGGGTTGGTGATTGGAGTCATTCTGCTTTTGAAATAATGCAGGCATTTTCTGTCTGGGAAAACCCAAAGCTTGGGTAATGTCTAAATGCCTCTTTTGTTATGCTTCCTGGAAGATGTGGCGGGGTTTAAAGGAGGGATAGCAATATGCTGTTTGTGGGCCTCAGTACCACCACCACCCCTCGATCCTTCCTGTGGTGCCCACGGGATTCCCTATCTGACTTTTTAAAAGATGTCTTAGTTTATTTTTTACTTTTTAAAAAAATTAATCCTAGCCTGGTTCAAAGCAAGTAGCAATCTCTACTGTTATATTGTCAACATGCTTTGGGATGCCGCAAAGGGCCTAGTTAACCAGTGATGGCTAAACCTTTTGTTGTTGCGTGCCGAAAGCGAGAGAGATCGCACATTCTATTCTATTCTATATATTAAAAAAATAAAGGCAGAATATAAATTAAATATATCTTGGCAAACCTCATGAAGAGGGACAAGAGAAACTGACCTGGGTATCTTCTACTTGTATTTTCTAGTATGGTAACTATCTGCATCCAAACAAGTTGGATCTTCTAAGGATCATATTCAACAATTAGTGTTTGCTCTTTCGTCCCAGGATGTAAAGGACTGGTTATTTCATTTAGCTTACTTACGAGGTTTGGAATTGGAAATGGCTTTTCAAAAAGCAACTGGATTTTTCTTTGTTGTTGTTTTTCCCTTGAAGCCATTTCGCTTCTCATCCAAGAAGCTTTTTCAGTTCTGACTTCAGTTCTTCAGTCAGAACCAAAGAAGCTTCTTGGATGAGAAGCGAAACGCCTTCAAGAAAAAAAAAACACCCCCCAAAAAGTCCAGTTGCCTTTTTTGAAGAAGCACCTTTGGGACAACCATGACCTGGATGACTGAGAATCTCGATGGAGACCTTGGAGTTTAATGGGGCAGGGCTTCAGTTGTGCAGTTGTGAGAACATCAGCTTAATGCTTTTGACTCTACACACAACATTCGAAGCCAAAAAAAAGTCACCAGGTCAAGATGACAACTAACCTCGCAAACACTAGATCTTTCACGGAATGGGTTAAAAATGTGTTGTGGGAACACAACCAATATCTGTCAACGCCAGTTGTTGGATGGAGATTGCAAGCAGCACGAAGATCTGTTCCCATCTTCTGCCTTTACAGGGAGATCTGATTGCCTTTGTTATTATTTTAAGCATATTAGTGAATTCTAGGATTGATAATACATATTCGCGTGGTTCTTCCAGGCCGCCCCTCTAGGGAAAAATTCTGTCTTGACATTTTGCATTGTTATCTCTTTACCCTTCAAATCCCCCCTGTGTCATGCCAAAAGGCATAAACCCACAAGCCTGTTCAGGCTCCTTATAAAAACAGATATAAAATATTTTAATCAGAAGTTTCACCCTTCACCTCTTACTTAATTTGAGGTTAACTTAAGCATCTTTCTTTCTCTTAGCCTCTGTTTTAAAATAGATTTAAAATAGATTTGCAAAGACATGCTTAGAGGCTCCTAGACTTAAAATAAAAATAAAAATGACTTTCTCTGGCTTAACCTCTTTTTTTTTTTTACTAGGTTCTGATTATTTTTATATACTCGCTTCTTTCCCAAACCAGCTATATATATATATTTATTTTATGCGAGAAAACAGTTGAGCACAGTTTTGCAGTGTTCTTATTTTTCCCCCTCATTAGTTTTGGAGGGAGGTTGGATTAACTCGGGATTTAGTTCAAGTTTAATCTCTCCAGCTGTTTAGTAAACAATCTCCCAATTTATCTGCAGACATTTTACTTTACATTATAAAATTTCAATCAAAATTCCTTGAGGCAGTCTTTGGTCCCTTTTCTCCGTAATCTTTAAGCCCTAAGTAAACTCAACTTTAACCTCAGCTGGATGGCTTTCCTGGTCAGCTGCCATGAAGCGCTAAAGGTGATTGGCACCAAGATGTCAGATAGAGGACTTGAACTCAGAACTACAGTATATTTCAGTGAGAACTTCTGAAAGGTCACATCAAGGATCAAAGCTAATACAGGGGAACATTTGTAGTTCAGGATTGAAATGAGGGGTCCTTGGTTCTCTCTGAGCTTGGAGGTGTTTTTGCAGACATTTCATTACCCAACTAGGTAGCATCATCAGGGCTAGAAGGGAAGAGAGGTTTTCATAGAGGAGGAGATGGGAGGAGGAGGGAGGAGGAGGAGGAGGAGGAGGAGGAGGAGGAGGAGGAGGAGGAGGAGAAGGAGAAGGAGAAGGAGAAGGAGAAGAAGAAGAAGAAGAAGAAGAAGAAGAAGAAGAAGAAGAAGAAGATGATGATGATGATTCTGGGGACCTTGGCACGCTCTGAGCTTAGTGGTTTTCTTGCAGGCGTTTCATTACCAAACTAGATAACATCATCAGTGCTAGCCTGATTATGTTATCTAGTCTGGGTAATGAAACGTCTGCAGGAAAACAAGGAAGCTTCAGGATTAAAGCGGCTAGAACTGGGTTTGGCAACTGACATCCCACAAGGCTGAATATTAATTTGATTCAATTTATTTAAAACATTAGTAGAATCACCATTTTTAAATTCTGGGTGGCTTATGACCTCAAAATACAGGCAGTCTTCAATTTACAGCCACAACCGAGCCCCAAATGTCTGTTGCTAAGGGAGACATTTGTTAAGTGAGTTTTGCCCCATTTTACGACCTTCCTTGCCACAGTTGCTAAGTGAATCTCTGCAGTTGTTCAGTTACTAACATGGTTATTAAGTGAATCTGGCTTCCTCATCGACTTTACTTGTTAAAAGGTTGCAAGAGATGATCAAATGATCCTCGGTTACTGCACTGTCATAAATACAAGCCAGTTGCCAAATACCCAAATTTTGATCATGTGACCACGAGGCTGCTGCAACATTTGTAAATATGAAAAACCGCTATAAGTCATTTTTCAGTGCTGTTGTAACTTCAAACAGTCACTGAACAAATAATACAATAATACAATAGCGGAGTTGGAAGGGTCCTTGGAGGTCTTCTAGTCCAACCCCCTGCCTCGGCAGAAAACCCTATACCGTTTCAGACAAATGGCTATCCAACATCTTCTTAAAGACATCAAGTGTTGGGGCATTCACAACTTCTGGAGGCAATTTCTGTTCCACTGATTAATTGTTCTGTCAGGAAATTTCTCCTCAGTTCTAAGTTGCTTCTCTCCTTGATTAGTTTCCACCCATTGCTTCTTGTTCTACCCTCAGGTGCTTTGGAGAATAGTTTGACTCCCTCTTCTTTATGGCAACCCCTGAGATATTGGAACAATGCTATCATGTCTCCCCTAGTCCTTCTTTCTCTTAAACTAGACATACCCAGTTCCTGCAACCGTTTTTCATATGTTTTAGGCTCCAGTCCCCTCATCCTCTTTGTTGCTCTTCTCTGCCATTCTTTCTAGAGTCTCCACATCTTTTCTACATTGTGGTGACCAAAACTGAATGCCGTATTCCAAGTGTGGCCTTCCCAAGGCTTTATAAAGTGGTATTAACACTTCACGTGATCTTGATTCTATCCCTCTGTTTATGTAGCCTGATTGATGATTGAAAGTTAAGGTTTATCTGTATTTTGTTTTACAGCTAGTCCTCAACTTGCAACAGTTCATTTAGTGACTGTTCAAAGTTGCTACAGCACTGAAAAAAGTAACATGACCATTTTTCATATTTATAACCGCTGAGGCAACCCCATGGCCACGAGTTCAAAATTCAGATGCCGAAGAGGAAATAGAATTCAAACCAGAACTATTTCTTTTGGGAATCATAAATGATAAACACAAGGAGGTAATCCACTTAACAATGCATATTATAACGGCAGGAAGAATGCCCTTTGCCAATTGGAAAAACAGGGAAATTCCACAAGAAGAGGAAGTAATTAGGAAAATTCTGATTTCTGCTGAAATGGATAAATCGAGGTGGGAATTGAAGAGCAAAGACGAATCAGAATATCATAAGATCTGAGATAAATTTTATGGATGATTAGAACAAAAAAGAAAGAAAGACCCAAATAAGCAATGATTAAGATGTATGGAATGGAGATTAGAATTATGTATGAAATCATAGCAGCAAAAATGTATAAGACAAGAACAAAGCCACATGGATGGAAATACGATATCCTTATATTTGTAAATACTGAATAGACCAATTGTAAATAAGCATGGTGGTTATAATATTTAACTTTATATTCTAGTATCTGTTGCAAAGACATTGCCGGGATGGTTAAACTGTGTCCAATGTTTTAATGTGTGTTTAATAAAAAACTTTTTATATAAAAAAAATTCAGACGCCTAGCAACTGACTCCAATTTATCACCGTCACTTTGTACCAAAGGTCATTGATCCCCTTTTGCGACCTTCTGACAAGCAAAGTCAATGAGGAAGCCAGATTCACTTAACAACTGTGTGACTAACTTAACAACTGCAGTGACTTACTTACCTAGTTTGGTAATGAAACATCTGCAAGAAAACTACTAAGCTCAGAGAGCGTCAAGAACCCCAGAATCATCATCGTCTCTGAAAACCTCTCTTCTCTTCTAGCCCTGATAATGTTACCTAGCTGGGTAATGAAATGTCTGCAAGAAAACCACCAAGCTCAGAGAACACCAAGGACCCCAGAATCATCATCATCATCTTGAACAAGAACAGAACAGAATGAAATAGGAACAAAACAGAATTGAGTAGAATAGGAACAGAACAGAATAGAATAGGGCTAGGAATAAGAGTAGGAAGAGAACAGATCAGAACAAAATAGAATAGGAACAGAATAGAATAGGAACAGGAACAGAATGGAATAGGCACAAAACAGAACAGAATATAATTTTTTATTGGCCAAGTGTGATCTTTTCTCCGGTAAGACTTCCAAAATCCCTTCCAACTCCGTTATTCTAATAAAGGAAGATGAAACTCTTTATCTCTCATAGGTCCCCAATAGTCCCATTCTTTTCCATTCCCAAGAAGGAAAGAGAACATAAGCGTGGGACCTTTAAGCATCTCCAGATTCTCTCCTCCTCCCCACCTCACCTTGTAAGTGCCAGAAACGGCTGGCCACATTTCTCCCATGGCGCCTACTGATTCTGCTCCTTTAAACCTCCCCGGGTTATCACAGCTGGAAGGGGCTCCTGTTGTTGGTGCCTGTTGGTTGTCAACAAGGCAGCTTATCTTCTGAAAACATTTACTTAACCCTTTGTCTTGTCGCCCCCATCATGGAACAGGGGCCGGGAGGGTGGGAGATAGGTGGAGTTGGTGAAGGGCCAAATTGTTGAGCTGAAGAACAATCACTGAGGAATTGTTAAGATTTTTTTGGGGGGGGGAATAAAACCTAGTAAAACAGAGCCCCCCCTCGTTTCTAAACAGCAGTTATGAAATAACTCCATTGGAAAAAAAATCAAGAGTTTTTAAGACAAAATTATATAGGTTTAGAATGTCGGTGGCAGTGGTGGGCTGAACCGGTAGTAGTTTGGGGGCTTGGGTCTCAACCGGCAGCGCCCCAGGCCAGCCACACCTCTAAACTGGTTCTCCGGGCAGCGCCATAGTTGCCGCCATCTTGTTTTTTGCTTCTGCGCATGCACAGAGTGCCCGTGAGCAAACCGGCAGTAGTGGCTGCCGGAACTCACTCCTGGTCTGTGGAGATTCCCACTCACTCGAGTCATGATTGTCCCAAAAGTCCTAGGCAGAGGCAGACGTGGGGTCTCCAGCTTAGGCAGGGGGTTGGACTAGATGACCCGCAAGGTCCCTTCCAACTCTGTTAATCTGTTAATGCTTCTCCAAGAGGCAACTGGGCTTTCTGGTTTTCGTTTGAAAAGGGTGTTACGAATCTTCTTGAGTGAGAAGCAAGATGTTTTTAAGGGGGGGAAAAACCCCACCAGAAAATTCAGTTAGCTTTTGGAAAAAGACCTTTGGAATATAGATTTAGAAGTTTTGTTCTTTTTCCCAGAAGCCTTGATTGCGTGCAGACATTTATTCCAGGTAGTCCTTGACTAATAACCGTTTGTTTAGTGACCAGAGTTACAACCGCCCCGGAAAAAGCGACTTATAGCCGTTTTTCATACTTAACGACAGAACATTGTAATTCAGACTTCAAAGGAGAAT
This sequence comes from Natrix helvetica, assembly GCF_964273705.1. Taxonomy (NCBI): domain Eukaryota; kingdom Metazoa; phylum Chordata; class Lepidosauria; order Squamata; family Natricidae; genus Natrix; species Natrix helvetica. The sequence continues at coordinate 167,705,659 of NC_138549.1, forward strand.
AGCTCAAGGTTGAAATGTGGGATCCTCGGTACTCTCTGAGCTTGCTTGTTTTCTTGCAGACGTTTTATTACCCAACTAGGTAGCATCATCAGTGCTAGTATGGCGTAGTGTATAAATGTAAATGAATGTAAATCAATAAATTAAACCAACTGCTATCTATTTACATTCTGGTGCCTTGCCTGTCAATGTTGAGGGGGCCGATCTTAGAGATTCTTGGATTGGCCTGTTTACTGACAGCCCTTTAGTACTCTCTTTATTGGGGTCACATCCCCAAACAGCTCCTCTGTGGTGAGCTGTCTCAAGGAAAGCAATCGCAAGGGGGGGGGGGCAAAGGGAGCGATAGAAAGACACGTTGAAAGCCTCCTTCAAGTCCCTGGATATCGACACCACCTCCCGGCACAAGATCAACAGAGGGATAGAATCAAGATCATGTGAAGTGTTGATGCCGCTTTATAAGGCCTTGGTGAGGCCACACTTGGAATACTGCATTCAGTTCTGGTCGCCACGATGTAAAAAAGATGTGGAGACTCTAGAAAGAGTGCAGAGAAGAGTAACAAAGAGGATTAGGGGACTGGAGGCTAAAACATATGAAGAACGGTTGCAGGAACTGGGTATGTCTAGCTTAAGAGAAAGAAGGACTAGGGGAGACATGATAGCAGTGTTCCAATATCTCAGGGGTTGCCACAAAGAAGAGGGAGTCAAACTATTCTCCAAGGCACCTGAGGACAGAACAAGAAGCAATGGGTGGAAACTAATCAAGGAGAGAAGCAACTTAGAACTGAGGAGAAACTTCCTGACAGTTAGAACAATGAATCAGTGGAACAGAAGTTGCCTCCAGAAGTTGTGAATGCCCCAACACTGGAAGTCTTTAAGAAGATGTTGGATAGCCATTTGCCTGAAATGGTATAGGGTTTCCTGCCTAGGCAGGGGGTTGGACTAGAAGACCTCCAAGGTCCCTTCCAACTCTACTATTGAATTGTATTGTAAGATTGATTAACATGGCACACGCTGATCCACCAAGGCTGCCAGACAGCTGGGGGACAGAAGAAAAACCACAGCACAGGAGAAGCGAGCACTCCGCAAAGCCAGACCTGCAAACGCTGCAACCTTGGTGCCCACACGTGCCTGCCCGACATGTGGCAGAATGCTTCGTGCCCGTCTAGGCCTTACCAGTCATCTGCAGACGCATCGTGGATGGACAGGCCACAACCTGTTAGATGTCAAGGCCCTCTTCGAACATGATGGAACGAACATCATCCATTTTTCCCAATATCAGGAGCTTGTCCTCTTGGGGACATTCTTGCCGTATTGCAAATAAAAGTTTGCAAGTTTCTTTGGAGGCCTAGCAGGCTTTTGATTGCAACAAAAGACCAATGTACACACTGGACTATGGTGAACGTCTAAATGCTTTATTCCAATATTTATTTAAAATTAACGCTGTTCTGTGAATCCCCAGGTTTGCCCCAAAATTTCGTGCCCGTATAGGCTTTACCAGCCACCTGCGGACACATCACGGGCAGCCCACAATCTGTTAGATGTCAAGCAGAGGTGGGCTTCAAAAATTGCAGCAACGGGTTCGCTGCCCCATTGCTGGGTGGGCGTGACCATGGTGGGCATGACCTAGTTGGCCTCCTGCACCATGGTAGGGCAGCCAGGTGTTTGTCTCCCTCCCTGTTTGGCTCCGGAGGTTTTCCTCAAGCCTTCGGAAGGGTGAAAACTGCTTTCTCTGGGCTCCGGAGACTGGAAACAGGACCGTTTTTGGACTTCCGGAGCTTCTCGTAGGCCCGTTTCCCCCCCTCCCCGAGCCTCTGCGCAGGCCCTGCAATTACCTGGTGTGATGGACGGGCCGCGTAGAGACCCCTGGGAGGGGCAGGACTGGGAGAGGCAGGGTAGGGTGTGCATGGCCAGCCAGGGGTGGCATTTGGGGGTTCGCCGAACTGGTCAGAATTCTAGCTAGAGGCTCGCCCGAACCCGTGTGAACCCCCTGATGTCAAGGTCCTCTTCGAACACGATGGATGGACATCATATTGGGGTATTGTTTACTTGATTGTTGTCTGAAGGTAACAACGATGTTCCTTCAGCATCTGACACCTTTTCTGATACACACGAAATGATGGCAGGCAACTGCACCATTGTGAACTCTGCATGGCATAACAAATGAGATTGAGAAGGGCAAATGCAGGTAGTCCTCGACTTACGACAGTTCATTGAGTGACTGTTTAAAGCTACGACGGCACTGGGACTTATAACCATCCTTCACACTTACGGCAATTGGAGAATCCCCATGGTCACGTGATCAAAATTCAGACGCTTGGGAACTGGCATGTATTTTTGATGGTTGCACCCACTTGGGGTCATAGGATCATTATTTGTAACCTACCCAGCTGGCTTTGGACAAGCAAAGACAATGAGGGAAACCAGATTCATTTAATGACTGATCATACACAAATTAGGGCAAGACCATGTATAGCTCTCTTCTGCTATAAAATGTAAGATTCCTGTTTCGGTATCTCTCTCCCTCCCTCCCTCCCTCCCTCCCACCCTCTCTCTCTCTCTGCACCATTAAATTTTAAAATTTAATTTTATTGATTTTTCTATTCAATACATTTCTTAGTGTTCAATAAACATGTTGCCTGGGTATTTACAGTACAATACAATACAATAGCAGAGTTGGAAGGGACCTTGGAGGTCTTCTAGTCCAACCCCCTGCCTAGGCAGGAAACCCTATACCGTTTCAGACAAATGGTTATCCAACATCTTCTTAAAGACTTCCAGTGTTGGGGCATTCACAACTTCTGATGGGGCATTCACAACTTATAATTTGCTTAACAATAAAAAATTACATTCTTAATCTCCACCCCTTTTTACCAACCGTTGGTAAAATAAATCCCATATTTGATCATATTCTGCATCCTCTTTCTGTTTCATTTTCAATGCCAATCTATCCATTTCTGCACCATCTAGGATCTTCTTGACTATTTCTTCATCTCGTGGTAAATCTTCATATTTTTTTTCTAATATTGTGCAAAAATAATCTTCGCTGCTGTGAAGACATGTAATATTAAATACATACTTCTCTTATCACGTTTTTCTGATATTATACCTAATAAAAACAATTCGGGTTTAAAATCGGCAATTTTCCTATCATCTTTTCTAGCCACCAGTGTATCTTTGTCAATTACTTTAATGGTTAAAAAAGCCTGTTCCTTCTTAATTCAATAGACAGTTGGCACTTAGAATCTTAGAATAACAGAGTTGGAAGGGGACCTTTGAGGTGTTCTAGTCCAACCCCCTGCTTAGGAAGGAAACCCTACACCACTTCAGACAAATGGTTATTCAACATCTTCTTAAAAACTTCCAGTGTTGGAGCGTTCACAACTTCTGGAGGAAAGTTGTTCCACCGATTTCACTGTCAGGAAGTTTCTCCTTAATTCTAGGTTGCTTCTCTCCTTGATTAGTTTCCATTCATTGCTTCTTGTCCTGCCTTCAAGTGCTTTGGAGAATAGCTTGACTCCCTCTTCTTTGTGGCAGCCCCTGAGATATTGGAAGACTGCTATCATGTCTCCCCTAGTCCTTCTTTTCATTAAACTAGACATACCCAGTTCCTGCAACCGTTCTTCATATGTCCAGTCCCCTAATCCTCTTTGTTGCTCTTCTCTGCACTCTTTCAAGAGTCTCCACATCTTTTTTTACAGTGTGGCAGCCAAAACTGGATGCAGCATTCCAAGGGTGGCCTTGCAAAGTGTGGCCTCTTGATATGTTTCTAGATATCCATGGGAGAATGTTACCTGGGAGGGGAAAAAAACCCCTTCCAAATATTCTACAAAGATAGTTGTCTGGGACAGACCTTAACATTGTCTGTTCCTGCCCTGCCTCGTACTGAAAGGTCATTAATCCCCTTCGTTTCTCCACTTCATGTCGGGTTTGCAGGACAGAAGTCACAGCTAATTTAGCCAGGCCTCTCGGAATGGATCTGAAATCTTGTAATCCTGGTTTAAGAGCTTGAGTGCTGCAGGAATCACCCATCAAAGAGATTGAGAGGATCTGGTTGGGCCTCTTTCTGAGCTGCATGCAGCCATAGGTTGCTTCTAACTCTCCCATTAACACGGAAGAAGAAGAAAAAGGAAGACAGGAGAAGTGAGGGAGACATGAAAGGAAGGCGTCATTAGTGGGAATTCACTCCCATTTCTCCATTGGGCTGGTTGTGTATTTGATGGTGCCAGTCAAATCCAGAGGAGGAGCTGCTGGGAGCGAATCTCTTATCTCCGGTGATAAAACTCACAAACTCCTTTTGGATATTACCCGTAAAATAACTTTTACAGTTCAGTTCTCTAACTCTCCGACCTCTGGTTCGTATCAGAATGTGAACTCGGTACATGTAAAAAAAAAAAAAAAAACACCTCAAAGCAGAACAAATTTAGTTAAACAGGACAAAGAGCATCAAGGGAACTATTCTTTTTAGGATAAAGTGCCCAACGGTTAAACCAGGGATATTGCAGGATTGTATCGGACACATTCAGCTTTTCATTGGGGATCCTGACTGGCTATCCTCTCTTCCAGTCTGGTGTCTTTCAGATGTGCAAGTGGGGACTACAACACCCATTCTCCTCTAGGATGGATGTCAAAACCAGCAGCTTTAGGCATCATCTCTCCACTCAGCCAGGAGATGGGCTTGGTCTCTCTCTCTCTCTCTTTCTCCCTCCCTCCCTCCCTCCCTCCCTCCCTCCTTCTCTCTACTATCTGTCTGTCTGTCTGCCTGTCTGCCTGTCTGTCTGTCTGTCTGTCTATATCTATCTATGTATCTGTTTGTCTGTCTGTCTGTCTGTCTGTATCTATCTATCTATCTATCTATCTATCTATCTATCTATCTATCTATCTATATCTATATCTATATCTATATCTATATCTCTCCATCCATCCAACCATCCATCCATCCATCCACCCACTTGTCTGTCTGTCTGTCCGTCCGTCCGTCCATCCATCCATCCATCCATCCATCCATCCATCCATCCATCCATCGCCCACCCACCCACCCACCCACCCACCCACCCACCCACCCATCTCTCTCTCTCTCTCTCTCTGTGTGTGTGTGTCTCTCCATCCATCCATCCATCCATCCATCCACCCCCGCATTCCTCCCTCTCTCTCATTTTATTTTAAGCCACCTAGACTAGAGTCATGGATGTGAGCTGGGTGGCTATATAAATAAATCAATAAATCCATTTTCATTGGACTAGAACTCACAGTCTCCCAGTTTCTAGCGTGGTGCCTTAACTAACTAGGCCAAACCGGCTCTATTTTGACTTTTTCTGACCATGCAGATCATCCTTGGTGGAGAGACCAACACAAAGGTGCGTTTGGTTGGTTCATCTTTTAAAAGGCGCCCCAGAACAAACGTGAGCAACTCTTCTCCATAACAATTAATGGACGTGGAGCATGAATCAGTCATTAAACAGGAACACGCTCAGAAATTCCAAGAGAGGCGTTCATTCAGCCCTTCACCAATGGCTCCTCTGCCGTGTAACGTTTTGGTTTTGCATTTTGCTATTTAAAACAAACGGCTCTTGTGTGGTACCTGGGCACTGTCAGCATCGTTGGAGCCTCAAGTGGCATTCCCACACGTCAGTAGCAGTGGAAGACATGACCGCATCGGGAATATATATCCCAAGACAATTGTAGGAGGGGAAAAAAAATCTCACATGCTTGGACAATGCCAGAAGGGCACCTGGCAAAGCTCACTCAACGGATGCCTTCTCCCTCCCTCCAATTCAACGTTACCTTTTAGGCTCACTGAGATAATGGAAGCTGGCAGGCCTGTTTGGTTTAATCAGTTCAAGGCAAGGCTGAATAATACAAATGGCTCCCCGAGGAGTAGAAGAGATTCTGCATTCCGAATGGATATGATCAAATGCATTACTCCTAATTTTAAAGTTGGTGATGGGGAAGGAGGGGAGGGGACGGCGGGTCGGGTCGCGGCTAGAGCTTTGAACAAATACTAGCCCTGTGCAGGGAAAATTCTCTTGCGTCGTTTTCCCTAGCAGTTCTCATTTGATGCAGGGAAAAATTAATATTGCAATATTAATGCAATATCGGATTTTCAATTTCAATTATATAGCATGTGAAGAATGTGTGTTTGTGTTTTTATTTTTATAGTTATAAGGTCCACTGATATGGGATGCGGTGGCTCAGTAGCTAAGACGCTGAGCTTGTTGATCAGAAAGGTCGGCAGTTCGGCGGTTCGAATCCCTAGCACCATGTAATGGAGTGAGCTCCTGTTACTTGTCCCAGCTTCTGGCAACCTAGCAGCTCAAAAGCACGTAAAAAATGCAACTAGAAAAATAGGAACCACCTTTGGCGGGAAGGTAACAGCGTTCAGTGTGCCTTCGGCATTTAGTCATGCCGGCCACATGACCACGGAGACATCTTCGGACAGCGCTGGCTCTTCGGCTTTGAAACGGAGATGAGCACCGCTTCCTAGAGTCGGGAACAACTCGCACATATATGTACGAGGGGAACCTTTACCTTATGTACACTGAAGGTGGCATTTAATTTTGTTGTACATGTTGCAATGACAATAAACTAAACTAAACTAAAATTATTAGCTTGGGAAACTTCTCCCCAAGCTGAAAGAATTCAGCGGAATATTGTCATGGAAATGTGGGTAGGTTTTCTTAACATTTAGCAGAGAATATTTCTAACACAGGATTGAACTGCGAGGGGCTTGCCCTCCCTGAACTTGGCTGCTTTCTTGTAAATGTTTCATTACCAAACTAGAAGATCAAAAAAAGCCCACAAAACACCTTCTCACCAGCAATCAAAACCTAGATGAGCAGAGACGAACACCCAGATAACACTAGACCAGGGCAGAGGTTATATTCTGCCTGTTCGGATCGGTTCGCCCGAACCAGTAGTGGAAATCACAGGTGGCCCTGCCCACCTTCCCTGGTTATATGGCATCCCATTTAGGCACTTTTTAAAGCTAAAGCATATGCGTGCGTGCTCACATTTGCGAACTGGTAGGCAAGGTAAGTGAATACTAGCCCTGAACCACCCATTGAGGGCTGCATTAGGGTTGAGTTTGACCTCGGGGGACTGAGGTGGGCCTGGGTGGGGTATGCGTGGCCAGGTGGCCATTGTCACCTCGACGGGGGCATCTATGGTGGCCAAATACTAAGGCAGGACTTTCCTCAGACCCTCCCTCCCTCTTGTTATAATCTTCCTCTCCCTCCTTTCCTTTTCTTCTTTTGCCTTCCTTCTTCCTTCTCTTTTCTTCTTCCTTCCCCTCTTTCCTTCTTTTTCTTTTTCTTTCTTCCTTCTTGTTCTCCTTTCCTGTCCCTTCTTGCATGCTCAAATGCAAAAGGGGAAACCTTTCTCCTTTTGTTTTGTCTTTAGTTTCTTTTGTTAGCCCTCTGCCAGTGAAAAAGGAGCTGGGGAGGTGGGGGGGGGGCATGCAGCCCCGTTTTCACTGGCAGAGGGTTGCAGGAGGCTGTTGTGGCCAAAAACGGGGGCTGCTGTGCAGGGCCCTCCCAAGCTCTGTTTTCGCTGGCAGAGGCACAGCGCTAGCCAGTCCTTCGCTGTTTCCAGGGCGGCCTCCTGCGCCAGATCTAAGCACCTTGGTGGGAGGCATTGAGTTTGACACCCCTGCACTAAGGCCAAGAATCAAACTGTTGGATCTGGGAAACGAGAGACAGACTGCGGACACGAAGTGACTTAATAGCTCTTTATTAGTGATAGTAGTGATCCAGCTTACTCTGTGGTCGGAGGGTTCCCCTTTTATAGGGATGAGGCACGCCCATTGACCAATCAGAGGAATACCTGTTTCCCGCTGTAGGAGCGGACCTGAGGGAAGACTTATCCCGATATATGCTAATATCTAACACCCCTCCCCTCCTAGATGGGACGTTGCGGTAGGTGACATAGTCCTTTAGGTAGGTGGGTGTTTGTCTTGCTCGGGAGGAACGTCGGAGTTCAGGTTGTGTTGAAGTACTTGCAGGATTGGTTTCCTGTTGGTTTGAAGTAGTTGCAGGATCGGGTGCTTTTTCTGTTTCTGGAGGTCTTGCGTTTTCGATGCTCTTTTCCCTGGTATCTTGTTCGGCTGCGATGACGGGGGTTTGCTCAGCGGCTGTGATGACGGGGGGTTGCTCCGCTGCGTGCGTGATGTCCTGTCCCCCGCTTAGCTCGCCGGTGTCGTCGTTTCCTGGGATGAAGTTTCCCTGCGGTTGTCTTTCTGTGGACAGGAAACTTTCGCCCTCATCCCTTAAGTTGGAGTGTGCTAGGCGACCTCGAAGCTGATCGATGTGCCTTCTCCAATTCCGCCCATCTTCAAGCTCTAACAAATACGATCGAGGGCCCATGATGCCAATGACCCTTGCCGGTATCCACAATGTCCCCCCTGTGTAATTTTGAGCATAAACAGTGTCTCCTTCTCTAAAAGATCTGACCTTACTTGTAGAGTCTGGGGGAGCCGAGGTAGAATAATTCGGGTGGAGCCTGTCCAGGTGAGATCGTAGGCGGCGACCCATTAGTAGTTCAGCGGGGCTTCTACCCGTCGTTGCGCTCGGGGTAATGTGTTGAATGAGGAGGTAATGGTCAATGCGTGTTTGCCAATCCCCCGGGCCCATCCTGGCGAGGGCCTCTTTCGCGAACCGCACCATTCTTTCTGCCTGACCATTGGACGCTGGATGGAATGGCGCGATGAGGGCGTGTCTGATTCCCAACCCTGCTAAAAATGTTTCGAACTGCATGGCCGTGAATTGGGGCCCGTTGTCCGATACTAACAGATCTGGTAGACCATGGGTGGCGAAAAGCCGCCTAAGAACCTTTATAACTGCCTCTGCCGTGGTTGATGTCATTAGGACTACATCCAACCATTTAGAATAAGCATCTACAACTATGAGGAAGGTTTGACCCTGGAATGGCCCTGCAAAATCAATATGAATGCGTGACCAGGGTGCCTTGGGTTTCTCCCATTCTGTGGCGGGCGCTTCCGGGGGTGCTGGTCTCGACTCCTGGCATGGATCGCAAGTGGCCACCCACTCCTCTATTTCTTTGTCCATATTGGGCCACCACACATAACTTCTCGCTAACGCTTTCATTCTCACGATCCCCGGATGCCCCATATGTAAAGCATTCAATACCTTTTTTCGTAGCGCAAAAGGAATAACAACTCGATCCCCCCACAACAAACATCCCTGTAACACGGAGAGTTCGTCCCGTTTAGACCAAAACATTTTGAATTCCGGGCCCACATTTCCCTTTGGCCACCCCCTCCATACCCAAGTTTGCACTTGTTTTATTAAATTGTCCTTCGAGGAGAACCTTGCAACGTCGTAAGAAGAAACCGGTCCCGAATCCAAACAGTCAATGAGCAATACCGGTACTTCTGGAGTGGGGTCTGGCAAAATGTCTGGTAATGGGCAACGGCTTAGCGCATCTGCGTGCCCTAGAGTGGAGCCCGGTCGATGAATTAACTTGTAAGAGTACGCAGCCAGGAAAACAGTCCACCTGGTCATACGTGGAGAAAGGGAGACCGGAGTGGGGCGATTCCCCGCCAAAAGTCCTAACAGCGGTTTGTGATCAGTAATGAGTTCAAAATCGCGGCCGTAGAGGTATTCATGGAAACGTTTCACACCTGCAACGGCAGCCAATGCTTCTCTGTCCATTTGGCTGTAGTTCCTTTCGGCCGATGAAAGAGTTCTGGAGTAGAAAGCAATGGGTGCTTCTTTCCCGTCGGGCATCCTGTGGCTGAGGACTGCTCCAACCCCGAACGGCGATGCGTCGCAGGTCAATACCAGCGGGAGGGTCTGACTGTATTGTACAAGTAGTGAGTCAGTGGTGAGCAGGCGCTTTACCCCGGCGAATGCTGCAGCTTCTGCTCGTCCCCATCTCCATGGTGCGTTCCTCTGGAGTAGACGGTGTAGTGGCTCAGCAACGGTCGCCTTCTGTCTCAGAAAAACGCTGTAGAAATTAAGTAATCCGAGGAAGGCCTGCAACTCGGTTTGATTTCGTGGTGTGGGGGCGTCCTGGATCGCCTTAATTTTCTTTTCAGTGGGGTGAATTCCCTGACCATCAATTCTATAACCCAGGAATTCTACGCTAGGCACGTTAATTTGGCATTTTTCTTTTTTCAGGCGGAGACCCTTCTCTCTGATTCTGGCCAAAACCGATCTGACTCTTTTGTTTAGTTGCTCCTCGTTTGCAGCGGACACCAAGATATCGTCAAAATATGGGACGACTCCCGGTATCCCTTGCAACAGTCGTTCCATGACGCTCTGGAACAATCCTGGAGCAATACTTACGCCGAATTGTAGCCGGTTGCATTTAAACGCTCCTCTGTGCGTCACTATAGTCTGGGCCTCCGCTGTGGCGCTATCTACTGGCAGTTGCTGGTAAGCTTGTGCCATATCTAATTTAGCGAAAACTTTTCCTGGCCCCAATGAGTGCAATAGGTGCTGTACTACGGGCACCGGATATGCGCTCTGTTGTAGCGCGACATTAATTGTGCATTTATAGTCTGCGCACAAGCGGACTGATCCGTCTGGCTTGACTGGGGTCACGATGGGCGTTTCCCAGCGCGCGTGATCTACCGGCTCAAGGATTCCTTGCTCCACTAACTTATCTATCTCTTTGTCTATTTTAGGGCGGAGTGCAAAAGGCACTCGTCTTGGTTTAAGTCGGATTGGCGCCACTTTAGGGTCTAAATTGAATGATATTGGTTTACCCACATACTTACCAAGACCGGGGCTGAACACATCCTCGAATTCCTTAAAAATCTGTTCAGCGCTGCTGTTTCTTACGGCGTTGATCCCGGTGACTTCTAACCCCAGGGCTTCAAACCAATCAAGCCCCAGAAGGTTCTGCAATGGCGCGCTGGCGATGGTCACGGGCAGCTGGGCTTCGATGTCCTTGAAACGGATGTGGAATGTGCCTTGGCCCACGATGGGGACTTGGTTCCCCTGGTAGTCTCGTAGCAGGACGTCTGGGGCGTGTAGTTGGCTCTTTCTGAGGCTAGGGATAGCCTGCTTCATGGATGCCCATGAAATGATCGTCAGGGTTGATCCTGTGTCAACTTCTAGCTCGCAGGGTGAGCCCTCCAAGAGGACTGTGACTCTCAGCCTTTTTGGCCGCTTAGGGCGGACCTGATGTATTGTGGTGAGATACGTTCGCAACTCCTCTCTCTGGGTCAACTCTATCTCACCGTCAACATCCTGAAAATACTCTCGTTGAGCGTCTTGATAGAACGCTCTTTCAGCTCTTTGTGTGTATTCTCTCTGGGGATACGCTCGCTCACTTTCTTGTGAGTAATCTCTCTGGGAATACGCTCGTTCAGCTCTTTGGAAATTTTCTCTCTGGGTAAACACTTGTGGATTTCTCTCTGGGCGCCCTTTTTGGTTCCGCCAAGCCCCTGGGTTGGGCTTCTGTTGGCGGTACATGGGTGGCTGCCGTGAGGCAGGGACTCCGCTCCGGCACACTCGTGCGATGTGCCCAAGTTTGTTGCAGTGCGAACAAACAACGTTCCTGAACCTGCAAGTAGACCTGGGGTGATTCCCTCCGCAGCTTGCGCAGGGCGGCAAACGGGATCCGGGTCTCCCCCCAGGCCTCAAGTGACTGCTCTGCATTAGGTGACTGTCCTCGAACTCGGGATCCTCGTAGTCGGGGCTTGTGTCCTCATAGTGAACTCTGGTTTGTCTCGGTGCTGGCTGGTATGCGCTGGCCCCTCGTTGTATGGTCACCGCTGATTTCTCCGCTGATTCTGACGCTCTTGCTTCGTTTAACGCTGCCTGTAGGGTTAAATTCGGGTTTGCCAACATCTTCTTTTGCAACGAAATGTCTCTTACCCCACAGATGAGCCGCTCTAAGATGTGCTCTTCCAAATCTCTGTATTCGCAGTGAGCTGCTGCTTTTCGTAGGGCTGCAACATATTGATTGATTGATTCTCCCGCCTTCTGAGTCCTCATGTTGAATTCCTTGCGGCAGACATGGCGGGAAGGTTTTGGCGCGTAATGAGTTTGCAGAGTTTGTTGCAACGTCGTCCACGATACTGCCTGTATTGGAGTAGGCGCAGTGAGGTCTCTGGCCGTATTGAAGACTTCCTTTCCGCAGTAGCCGAGGAAGATGTTTTTCTTCCTCGCATCGGTGATCCCCGTGTATTCGTTTGCTTCGAGGAAACACTCGAAACGAATCATGAAAGCTTCCCATTCGTCGTTTTCTGGGTCGAAAGGAGCGGGGGGAGCATGCATCGCCATCTTCTCAGTTTGAATTTGCCGCGCTGCGGTGATCTGAGATGGCTGTCGGAATTGCTGCCGAATTCCTGGGCTGGATCAAATCCGGAGATTCTGGAGTAGCGTTCTTCGTCCTATCTGACTCTCAATCCCATCCTCGTCGCCAATGTTGGATCTGGGAAACGAGAGACAGACTGCGGACACGAAGTGACTTAATAGCTCTTTATTAGTGATAGTAGTGATCCAGCTTACTCTGTGGTCGGAGGGTTCCCCTTTTATAGGGATGAGGCACGCCCATTGACCAATCAGAGGAATACCTGTTTCCCGCTGTAGGAGCGGACCTGAGGGAAGACTTATCCCGATATATGCTAATATCTAACACAAACAATACTCCAAGCAAGGATTCACCAACTCAGACAAAAAAGTTAACAGTAAGCAACAGTCCAATGAAGGAACCAAGGTCACTCCCACGTCATCTCCCCCAGTTACGGGATCAGATTTTGGGCCCTTAGCAACAGGCAATGTATTTGTGAGGGTTGCATTGTCCCGGTAAAGTGGAGTAAAATATGGATTAAAAATATAAGAATGAAGACGTGGCATAAAAGGGACAGTTGGAAACTTGCTTAAAGGGACAGGGAAATGTCATCAGCCCTCAACCACAACATGTTCCAGTAAAAGTCCCTATGTCAAAAGTCCAAAACCACAAGGTTCAAATAAAGTTCGTTAATGACACGTAGCCCTTACCTGTAACAAAAGGAGAAGTAAGACCCCATCTCCTTATAGGGCTTTTTCCCCAAGGTAACCAATAAGAAATGAGTTAAGTGTTTCCGTGTTACACTGTCTTTGAGAATGTATAAGAATGCGTGCTTCGATAATAAAGATTGTTCAGAATTTCCAATGCTAGCTATGTGCTAGCTTTCTGAACCTGGCTGCCAAATAAACTTTTCCTGTATCCTGAGAAGTCTAAGCCTGTCATTTTCTGCAACACCGGGGTCATGGGATCACCCTCAGTGACCTTCCCAGCTGGCTCCCCAAAATGCAAAGACAACGGTTAAAGCCATTCATTTAATGACCACATGATTCACTTAACAACTGCAGTGATTTGCTTAAAGCCTGTGACAAAGAAGGTTGTAAAATGGGGCAAACCCCAATTAGCAACCGCTTAGCAACTCAGTAATTGAGTTATTTTTGGCTTGATTGGGTTCTGTAGTTTTGGCCTCGATTGTGTTCTGTAGTTTTGGCCTCGATTGTGATCTGTAGTTTTGGCCTCGATTGTGATCTGTAGTTTTGGGCTCAATTATGTTCTGTAATTTTGGGCTCCGTTGTGTTCTGTAGTTTTGGGCTCCATTGTGATCTGTAGTTTTGGCCTCAATTGTGATCTGTAGTTTTGGCCTTGATTGTGATCTGTAGTTTTGGGCTCAATTGTGATCTGTAGTTTTGGGCTGGATTGTGTTCTGTAGTTTTGGCCTCGATTGTGATCTGTAGTTTTGGGCTCAATTATGTTCTGTAGTTTTGGGCTCTGTTGTGTTCTGTAGTTTTGGGCTCCATTGTGATCTGTAGTTTTGGCCTCGATTGTGATCTGTAGTTTTGGGCTCAATTATGTTCTGTAGTTTTGGGCTCCATTGTGTTCTGTAGTTTTGCCCTCGATTGTGATTTGTAGTTTTGGGCTCCGTTGTGTTCTGTAGTTTTGGCCTCAATTGTGATCTGTAGTTTTGGCCTTGATTGTGATCTGTAGTTTTGGGCTCAATTGTGATCTGTAGTTTTGGGCTCAATTGTGATCTGTAGTTTTGGGCTCGATTGTGATCTGTAGTTTTGGGCTCAATTATGTTCTGTAGTTTTGGGCTCGGTTGTGTTCTGTAGTTTTGGCCTCAATTGTGATCTGTAGTTTTGGCCTCGATTGTGATCTGTAGTTTTGGCCTCAATTGTGATCTGTAGTTTTGGTCTCGATTGTGTTCTGTAGTTTGGGGCTCAGTTGTGATCTGTAGTTTTGGTCTCGATTGTGTTCTGTAGTCTTTTCTCAGGAGCAGAGCAGAAATAGTCACAACTGTAGATACGGTAAAAGTAATTATAACATCAATAAAGAGTTCAGTTTATATTTCTTGGTAATCTTTGTCCCCTTGACTGCTACCGATGGCTTCTCCCTGGGTTGAGAAGGGCTGGATGCTACCATAAATAAACCTTAATTTCCCGTTATTGCCCCTGAGAGAATTATTGCTACCTTGATGATAATTAACAGTGCTGTACCGAGTTGGCACTGCACTTTGGTTTATGGCCGTATGTTTTTGATACATGTGGGTGAACCTTTGAACTTTTTTACCGACCCTCTGAAGGACATTCCTGAATCTCTGAGAGGAAAGTTTAACCCTTTCAAGTACAAAACACCTGAGATCAGGAGAAAGGGCAGTTACCCATTCATAAAGGCCAATATTAACTTGTGCAATCCTCTTAGCAGAATAACAGAATAACAGGGTTGCAAGGGACCTCGGAGGTCTTCTAGTCCAACCCATTTTCAGGCAGGAAACCCTTTACCATTTCAGACAAATGGTTGTCCAAACACTTCTTAAAAACTTCCAGTGTTGGGGCATTCACAACTTCTGGAGGCAACTTCTGTTCCACTGATTAATTGTTCTAATTGTCAGGAAATTCCTCCTTAGTTCTAGGTTGCTTCTCTCCTTGATTAGTTTCCACCCATTGCTTCTTGTTCTGCCCTCAGGTGCTTTGGAGAATAGTTTGACTCCCTCTTCTTTGTTGCAACCCCTGAGAAATGTGAACACTGTTATCATGTCTCCCCTAGTCCTTCTTTCTATTAAACTAGACATACACAATTCCTGCAACCGTTCTTCATACGTTTTAGCCTCCACTCCCCTAATCATCTTTGCTGCTCTTCTCTGCACTCTTTCTAGAATCTCAACATCTATGTCTGTGTTTCTGTCTGTCTATCTGTCTGTCATCTATTGGATGCCCATTCTATCACAGGGTATTCATGTTCTCATGTAGAATAGGCATTCATGCTTAAAACTATTTGAGTCATAGTACAGAAAACATCTAATAAATAAACATATGTAATTTCCTTGGCAAGCTAAAAGTTGCTTGCCAGATGCAGAATTATGGGTATGATATAGGGGTATAATTCAATCACATTTCTGAAACATTTATAGTCTCAAAGACCAGATTCCACACTGTTTCATGAAATAGAACATAGAATAATAGGATTGGAAGGGACCTTGGAGGTCTTCTAGTCCAACCCTCTGCTCAGGACACCATATTCCATTCCAAACAAATGGCCACCCAATATCTTTTTGAAAACCTCCAGTGATGGAGTTCCTAAACTTCCTGAGACATTGTTTTCATTGTCAGAATATTTCTTAGCTCTAGGATGGATTTTTCTTTAGTCATTGTCCACTCATTTCTCCTACCTTCAGGTGCTTTGGAGAATAGGTGATGCCATCTTCTCTGTGACATCCTCTCAATACTGGAAGATTACTATCATCTCACCCTAATTATTTTGTTAGACTAGTATACCTGATTCCCTCCATCATTCATCATACAGTTCACTCTCTGAATCCCTTATCATCTTTGTTGCTCTTCTCTGCACTCTTTGTAGAGTCTCAACAGCCTTTTCGCATCCCAGTGACCAGAATTATTGTTAAGCACACTGGGCTTCCATATTCATATTTTTTCTCACAATGCAGGATGGGAATTAAATGTAAATTTATGGAATCTTCATAACAGCTACATAATATAAAACTCTGGCCATTGAGTTGTGGTTGTGGTGGATGTTAAAAGACAGCAATAGGATTCCTGAAAGGCTACAGACCTTGGAAGGAAGGAACCCTTTCAATGCTCAGAATATAAAGTGTGAAATTCCCATGGATTAATCCTAAATGCCTCTGAATTAATATTTTGCTTAAGTGCAGCCTCGTTAGTCTTTTGCAGCGAGACTAACACAGGGCCAGAGAATCTAATTTATCACCTTGCAACTCAATTTCCCCCTAATTCAGGATCAGAGGTAGGACACATATTTTATATTATTCATTTTATTTAACCAGGCAAGGATAGCTATGGTATCATATCATTGATGAAAAACTAAAATCCAGGGTGGATTTAGAATAGAATAGAATAGAATTCTTTTCGCTCATCAAAATGCTCACGTAACTCTCACCCAGTTTGTTATGATGACAAACAGTTACGGCCTCTTTTGCACTTGTTGCCTGGGGTTTTAGCTTCCTTTCAAAAATGCCCATTTCATTCTAAGAGGCTTTTGTGAAACCAAGGTTTATCATGAAAAGAGCAGCCCTCAAAAGAAAAGAGATGTAATTCTAGGAGAGAGCTTTTGCTGCTTACAGTCGGGTGTTCGTAATTAATTGAGTGCCCATATAAATATTGCAGAACTCTTTCATAATCTTTATTGTGCAAGGCAAGATAACAGGCGAAGCTTGCTGGAGACAGGGAAGCGTGAGAGAAAGCGTAGCTGCCCTGTGCCAATCTTCCTCCTCTCCCCTTTGAAGAGGCTCAGTTTGGCTTCAGTTTTTTGGTCCTGTATTTTTATTATTTTGCAATACGAGCTATGTTTATGCTACGTGTACAGCCTCCTCACTTTCCTTCTTTCATTGTCCTTCTTTCTTCCACCATCTTCCTTCTGTCTTCTTTCTTTTTCCGTCTTCTGTCTTTTATCTTCTGTCTTCCTTCTTTCTTCTGTGTTCTTTCTTCTTTCTTTCCTCCTTTCCTCCTTTCTTCTTCCATCCTCCGTCTTCCTTCTTTTTTCTTCCATTTTCCATCTTCTTTCTTCTATCATATTTCTTCTTTCCTCTTCTTTCTTGTTGAATCTTCTGTCTTCCTCTTCTCCTGTCTTCCTTCTTTCCCTTTCTTTCTTCTTCCATCTTCTGTTTTCTTTCCTGTTTTCTCCCCCCCTTCTGCCATCTTCTGACTTTGTTCTTCCTTCTGTCTTCCTTCTCTTGTCTTCTGTTTCTGTCTTCCATCTTCTGTCTTTCTTTTTGTCCTTTCCTTCCATTTTTGGTTTTCTTAATGGAATTCCTCACCCAGGATAGAGCCCTTAAAAGTAACATGGAGGAAGAGAGGAGGGGCGTTTTTCCTACTGAACATGCTTCCTTCTACATGCGACTTGTCAGGGTTCCAAGTAACACCCCCAATGAAAGAAGGCTCCAAGGCTTGAAGTGCATCAAAGTTCCATTTTATTAGAGATGTCCTATTGGCACATCTGGGAAAACCCAAATCTTAAAGCTTCCAGGTTTTTCCCACCCAAAAGAAAGTCCAAGCCCCTGCCCAGCACCCACATGTCCATCACATGGTCCAATCAGGCACCGTCCCAACTGGAGATGCCTCCCAATCATACCCCTCCAGGTGCAGGACAAGATGTCCTTGACTCTCTGAGAAAAGAATGTTATTTTGACTACATATCTCCCATACGCCATATAATCCCCCCTCCTATTTTCCCACAGCATTAAATGTGGCAGGCCTGAAGGCCCGATGCAAAAGATGGCTTCCGGACTTGACAGAACTTTTCAGAGGACCTTTGAAATTTAATTGTTGCAGCTATTAACTGTTTCTGGTGCCAGAGTTACTTCTGTGACTACTACTTTGTTGTTATATTACATTATTTTATTGGTTGTTGCTTTAATTTTATTGCCGTATGCCTGTTTCTAATTGTTTGGGAATCAACTCCAATTGCAAAGGTCTATTCAAAAGACAAAACATGATCAGGAATGAAGGCTAATAAGTGTGTCCCAGGATAATGTTGAAGAATGGGTCAGTCACCAGAACTAGAGGTTTAGTCTTCTGAGCTTTGGGATCAGAGGTTGTATTCAGCAGATTCTGACCAGTTCTGGAGAACTGATAGCGGAAATTTTGAGTAGTTTGGAGAACCGGTAAATACCACCTCTGGCTGGCCTCGCCCCCATCTATTCTCTGCCTCCTGAGTCCCAGCTGACTGGGGGGGGAGGGGAATGGGGATTTTGCAGTATCCTTCGACTGGAGTTTGGAGGAAATGGGGATTTTACAGTATGCTTCCCCTGGAGTTTGGAGGGAGTGGGGATTTTACAGTATCCTTCCCCTGAAGCGGGGAGGGAATGGGGATTTTACAGAATGCTTCCCCTGGAGTTTGGAGGGAATGGAGATTTTGCAGTATCCTTCCCCTGGAGCGGGGAGGGAATGGGGATTTTGCAGTATCCTTCCCCTGAAGCGGGGAGGGAATGGGGATTTTGCAGTATCCTTCCCCTGAAGCAGGGAGGGAATGGAGATTTTGCAGTATCCTTCCCCTGGAGTGAGGAGGGAATGGAGATTTTGCAGTATCCTTCCCCTGAAGCGGGGAGGGAATGGGGATTTTGCAGTATCCTTCCCCTGAAGCGGGGAGGGAATGGGGATTTTGCAGTATCCTTCCCCTGAAGCGGGGAGGGAATGGGGATTTTGCAGTATCCTTCCCCTGGAGTAGGGAGGGAATGGGGATTTTACAGTATCCTTCCCCTGGAGTTTGGAGGGAATGGAGATTTTACAGTATCCTTCCCCTGGAGTGCGGAGGGAATGGGGATTTTGCAGTATCCTTCCCCTGGAGTGGGGAGGGGATGGAGATTTTGCAGTATCCTTCCCCTGGAGTGCGGAGGGAATGGGGATTTTGCAGTATCCTTCCCCTGGAGTGGGGAGGGGATGGAGATTTTACAGTATCCTTCCCCTGGAGCGGTGAGGGAATGGGGATTTTACAGTATCCTTCCCCTGCCAGGCCCACCAAGCCAGGCCCACCAAGCAATGCCATGTCCACCAAGCCATCAAGCCATGGCCACAGAACCGGTAGTAAAAAATTCCGGTGGGGGAATTCTGGTGGGGGGCATTCTGGGGGGGGGAAAGGAGAGTTGTGTGACCAAGCCCTGCCTACCAAGCAGTGGTGAAATTCATTTTTTTTACTACTGGTTCTGTGAGTGTGGCTTGGTGGGCGTGGTATGGCTTAGTGGGTGTGGCTTGGTGGGTGTGGTGGGAGAAAGATCCTGCAAAATCTCCATTCCCACCCCACTCTGGGGCCAGCCAGATGTGGCATTTGCCGGTTCTGTGAACTACTCAAAATTTCCGCTACCGGTTCTCCAAACTACTCAAAATTTCCACTACCAGTTCTCCAGAACCTGCTAGATTTCACCGCTGCTACCAAGTATTATACCACTCGGACCAATGGAACCATGAAAGGATCCCAGCTGGATGGGCAAGGACAGGACAGACCCGGGCAAGGACAGGACAGACCTGGCCAAACCCGGCTGCCGCTGCTGACTCTCCAGCTGCACAGCTGAAAGCGGCCGCAGAGCTGAGAAGCAGGGTGGGAGCCTGCGTCCTGGATGTGCATAGCCATTTGAAGCCTGATAGTTTCCGGGTGAGAGGGTGGGGTACGCACGTGAGTGGTTGGGCGGGGCTGGGGAGAGGCTTAAATGATGGAGGTGGCACTGACTTTATTTTCACATGGTGATTGTCAGTTCATACCGGAGTTATTCACGACAAAGATGAAACAATTGCAAACCAGGACTGTGTACCTTTGCTTTCTTTCTGCGAATTACCGGAACATGATACTCTCTACCGAAATCTGTGCGTTCGGCTACTCTACGCATGGTATTTATGCGGTGCCTGGTTGTGCGTGGCAGTTTGCAGGCAGTCCTCGACTTACGAACCACAAATGACCCCAAAATTTCTGTTGCTGAATGAGACGTTTGTTCAGTGAATTTTGTCCCCATTTAACGGACTTTCTTGCCACGGTTGTTATGTGAATCACTGCAGTTGTTAAAGTAGGAAGGCAGTTGTTAAATGAATCTGGTTTCCCCATTGAGCTTGTTTGTCAGGAGGTCGCAAAAGGGGATCACGTGACCCCAGGACACTGCAACCGTCATAAATATGGGTCAGTTGCCAAGCCCCTGAATTTTGATCATGTGACCAGGAGGATGCTGCAATGGTCACAGGTGTGAAAAATGGTCATAAGTCCCTTTTGCAAGTGCCATTGTAACTTAAGTAAATGGTCACGTGGTTTGCTAACTGTTGTAAGTGGATAACTCCATGTGTTTTGTTTTGCTTCTGTTTCCGTTTCCGTTTCCTTTCCTTTTATTTTACTTTATTTTACTTATTTTATTATTTATTTTATTATTTTATTTTATTTTATTATTTTACTTTATTTTTTAGTTTATTTTACTTCTTTATTTTACTTTATTTTACTAGTTTAGTTTAGTTTAGTTTAGTTTAGTTTAGTTTAGTTTAGTTTAGTTTGAGTTGCTGGACAGTGTGATGTTTTGCTGCCAAGAAATTGCTTTGCTGGAGAAAACCTGGATGACAAGATAATAGTGGAGCTGTGGTCATGAATTAGGCCAACATTGTGTCTGTGTTGTGGTGACGGTATGCAAATCAGGTACCCTGAAGCTCCTGACCCAGACGGGCTTAGACAATGGCTCCCTCATTGTCTCCAGACCTCATACAGTTGCCAGCACTGAGCCTAAAGACATAAAACCTAATTTTATGATGTTTTTCCTGGCTCGGAGCAATCATTGTTGAGTTCTGTTACCAATCTTCCAGTGCGATAGACACTGTAATTGTGACAGTTTTACTTGTGGAAGTTTATTGGAAAAAGCAGCGAGAGCCAATCAATCATTCAATCTGATCAATCAGAATAGAGCAGGAAGGGATCTTGGAGGTCTTCTAGTCCAGCCCTCTGCTCAAGCAGGAGATCCTATACCATTTCAGACAAGTGACTGTCCAATCTCTTCTTAAAAACCTCCAGTGATGAAGCACCCACAACTTCTGGAGGCCAGCTCTTCCACTGGTTAATTGTCTTCACTGATAGGAAGTTTCTCCTTAATTCCAGGTTGCTTCTTTCTTTGATTAGTTTCCATCCATTGTTTCTTGTCCTGCCCTTCTGGTGCTTTGGCAAATGAATAGATCCCCTCCTCTTTGTGACAGCCTCTCAAATTCCGGAATACTGCTATCATGTTCCCACTAGTCCTTCTTTTCTCTAGACTAAGCAAACTCAAATCCTCCAACCGTTCTTCGTATGCTTTAATCTCCAGGCCAATGTGGAGTTGTCCCATACAATCTTCAGCAAAGTAGCTAGCTCAATGATTTCACGAGGCATTCTGCTTTATGAGATAAGAAGGTCTTGCTCCAATGCTGATTGGAAGAGCATTTCAACGATCCATGACTTGACAGAAAACGCTACAGCTGTCATTTCTCACACTCAGCATCTTTAAGCCGTGTGGAACTTTAACTCCCAGAATTAAAGTCCACAAAGCTTCAAGTTGATGTGGTTGAGAAAGACTGCTGTAGAGCAGGGGTCTCCAACCTTGGCAACTTTAAGACTTGTGGACTTCAACTCCCAAAGTTCCTCCGGGAGTTGAAGTCCACAAGACTTAAAGTTGCCAAGGTTGAAGACCCCTGCTCTAGAGCAGGACTTTATTTTTTGTTTCTTCCAAAGTTTTTATTTATTTATGTATTAATACTCGAAGGTGCAGAACAATCAAAAGAAGATGGAAAAATAGGGGAGGGAAAAGGGAAGGGGAAAGTGTTGGAAAAGGGGGGGGGGAAGGCTTTGACTTCGGACTTCCTTTGGTGCAGTAGATTAAAATAATAACATCAAACCTCAACTTTTTACTTTTCCATAATAGTATAAACTAGCCACTTCTATAACAACAAACCTATGTAATTGGTAAGACCCAAAATCAAAGTATCATCTTTTTTCCCACCCCAAGCACATATTCTATAACAGCTTTCTTCCCTATGCCATCCGTTGGTAAAGACTCGTTTTTCTCGCCATGTGCATGTATATATCCGAACTAGACTGCTCTGTCCTAGGCTTCCCAAAAGCACGAAGCCGACTCCTCGTCCCGATAAAACCCCTTTTATTTAGTTTAAAGTGAATTCCTCTCCAGCAAAGTCCTGGCCAACAGTCTTTCAAGAGATTTCACAACTACAGACCTTTATCAGCCTTGGAGAGCTGCCAGGTTGATATCTTCCAAACTCCATGCTGTGGCAGCAATTACTTGGCAAGAAGTCAGGAACACCCGAATGAATTGAGCTAACTGTCTCCTGCAAACTCCCCTCCCCTTTCGCTCCTCTTTATTCCCTCTGGGAGGGGCCATTCACCATCTACCTGTGCCTTTACTCCTGAGTTGGCCCTTGTTCCTTAGCTGTTCCCTTCTCCTGGCAGCTCTGCACATGCACACATCAGGAACAGGCTCCAGCTGTTCTTCTGCCCCACTGATGTCTGATTCCCAAGGCTGCTGATAACTGTCGGACGGCCCTGGCCCCACCTCTGCTTCCAACACAGAGCACTCGTCAGAGCCTTCCCCAGACTCCAGGACTGGTCCATGTTCCTCCCCAACTTCCTCACTGTCTGCTAGCCACACTCACCCTGCCCCTCCCCTCCCAGGAGTTTCCACGTGGTCCATTTTGGATGCCAAGTAAGTGCAAGGCCCACGCGGAGGCTCTGGAGGGTGAAAAACAGCCCGTTTCCGACCTCGGGAGGGCTTCTGGAGCCCAGGGCAGGCCGTTTTCACCCTCCCAGAGGCTCAGGGGAAGCCTCCGGAGCCTGGGGAGGGTGAAAAAAATGGGCCTCCCAGAAGTTCCGAAGTCTGGAAACAGGCCCATTTCTGGCTTCCAGAGCCTGGAGAGGGTGAAACGCCCCCCCCCAACCATGGTGCAGGAGGCTGAGTAGGCCACGCCCACCATGTCCACACCCACCCAGCAACCGGGCAGAGAACCGGTTGCTAAAACTTTTCAATCCCACCCCGGCAGGAACTGGGTATGGCCAGTCTAGAGAAAAGAAGGACTAGGTGGGACATGATAGCAATATTCCAAGGGATGTCACGAAGAAGAGGGGGTCAACTTATTTTCCAAAACACCAGAGAAGGCAAGAGAAGAAACAACGGATGGAAACTCAACAAGGAGAGAAGCAACCTGGAATTGAGGAGAAACTTCCTAACAGTGAGGACAATGAAACAGCTCACCTCCAGAAGTTGTGGCTGCTTCATCACTGGAGGTTTTTAAGAGTGCAGAGAAGAGCAACAAAGATGATTAGGGGACTGGAGGCTCAAACATATAAAGAATGGCCGCTGATTCCGATTCAGATTAACAGAGTTGGAAGGGACCTTATAGGTCAGTGATGGAGAACCTTTTTCGCATCGGGTGCCAAAAGCATGCGTTCGCGCGCTATCACCCGTCTATGCAGGCCCACCCCCTCTTCCCTGCGCATGACCACACGGCTTTCTTGGAGACTGGGAAGGGTGAATACGGTCACTCACCTCCCTGGAGGCCCTCCGGAGGCTGGGAATGGCCCGTTTTTCTGACTTCTGGGTTGCCCATTGGGCCATTTTTCTCCCCCTGGAGGCGTCAGGGGGCTTCCCTGAAGCCTCCGGAGGGGCAAAAATAGCCCAACGTGCAAACCGGAAGTCTGTTCTCAAACTTCCGGTTTGCGTGTTGGATGGTTTTTCACCTTCAGAGGGTGAAAAACGGCTGAAAATCAAGGCTAAAAATCGGCTGGCCAGCACGCGTTTGCGCACTGGAGATGACAGGGTAATGCCCTCAAAAATGGCTCCGTGTGCCACCTGTGGCACACATGCCATAGGTTCGCCATCATGGTTATAGGTCATCTAGTCCAACTCCCTGCTCAAGCAGGAGACCCTACACCATTTCTGACAAAAGGCAGTCCGGTGCTGGAACTGGGTATGTCTAGTTTAATGAAAAGAAGGACTAGGGGGGACATGATGGCAGTGTTCCAATATCTCAGGGGTAGCCACAAAGAAGAGGGAGTCAAGCTATTCTCCAAAGCACCTGAGGGTAGAACAAGAAGCAATGGGTGGAAACTAATCAAGGAGAGAAGCAACTTAGAACTGAGGAGAAATTTCCTGACAGTGAGAACAATTAATCAGTGGAACAACTTGCCTCCAGAAGTTGTGAATGCTCCAACACTGGAAGCTTTTAAGAAGAAATTGGACAACCATTTGTCTGAAATTGTCTAGGGTCTCCTGCTTGAGCAGGGAGTTGGACTAGAAGACCTTCAGTGTCCTTTCCAGCTCTATTCTGATTTAGTGACCTTCTATTAGCTGAAATATTTCCTCTGAAAATTGGGATAAAAGTCTGCTTTGAAATGACTCCTACGTACATCGGAGGTAGCCTAGGCCTGTCTGATTCCAAGCAAAGGAAGGGAAAGCCAATTCAGAGATACCCCAGATACAAGCTAATTAATGAAGTCTGTCTGAAGTTGCTATGTCTCCAGTATTCCCTCTGTGCACCCATGTCTCTTTCTCCGTGTCTGCTGGCGATAATAAACCCTTGAAGCATGTTTGCATTTTAAATAGCCTCCCGAATGATTCATTCCATTCAATAACAAAGGTCAATATTGTGTGTTCTATCGTTGTGAAAACACACATTTCTTGTCATTCTAAGCTGCCGGCTAGACTGGGAAGCTGGAAAATCATTTTAGGGAAAAAGGCAATGGGAAATCATTTTGGTGCTGCCACCAAATAAACTGTCCATGTGGACCTCAGAAGTTGAATTCCAGGAAAACGTTTTATGCTCATAGACGTGAGAAGCAGCATCCAAAAAAGCCAACACAGTTCTTGGCTACATAAACAGAGGGATAGAATCAAGATCCCGTGAAGTGTTAATACCACTTTATAAGACCTTGGTAAGGCCACACTTGGAATACTGCATTCAGTTTTGGTCACCACGATGTAAAAAAGATGTGGAGACTCTAGAAAGAGTGCAGAGAAGAGCAACAAAGATGATTAGGGGACTGGAGGCTAAAACATATGAAGAACAGTTGCAGGAACTGGGTATGTCTAGTTTAATAGAAAGAAAGACCAGGGGAGACGTGATAGCATTGTTCCAATATCTCAGGGGTTGCCACAAAGAAGAGGGAGTCAAACTATTCTCCAAAGCACCTGAGGGTAGAACAAGAAGCAATGGGTGGAAACTACTCAAGGAGAGAAGCAACCTAGAACTAAGGAGAAATTTCCTGACAGAACACTTAATTAGTGGAACAACCTGCCTCCAGAAGTTGTAAATGTTCCAACACTGGAAGTTTTTAAGAAGAGATTGGAGGACCATTTGTCTGAAGTGGTGTATGATTTCCTGCCTAAGCAGGGGGTTGGACTAGAAGACCTCCTAGGTCCTTTCCAACTGTTATTCTGTTATCTAATTAACTTTATGTGAACTTGAAAAAGCTGAGTAAGGTCAGATCTGGTTAGTACTTGGGTGGGAGACCAACAGGATATCCCAGAACGGTGGCCTAGACCATGCTGACTGGGAAATTGCTTGGACATCTTACAGTTGCTGGGGCTGAGAAACACTGAACTAGATACAGAAGTTGCAAACAAAGCCCATATAGTTGAGGACCAGCAAATCCCTTCCATGTATTGCTAAAAAAAAAGCATTAAGAAAACCATGAAGCCACAAACAAACTTTTAGAGGGTTGTTGAAGCACTTGGAAGTTTACCTGTGTCCTCGGAGTCATCTGAGTGGTGCTCCTGTAGCAGGGGTGGGTTCCTGCCAGTTCTAAGCTCTTCCATAGAAGAGGTTCCACAAATCTACAGTGCCATTTAGAACCGGTTCCAGCTCCCTCCCCCCGCCCGTCCACACATCATCACGATGAAGAGCGAGAGGAGGAATTCTGGGAGATGAAGTCCACAAGTCTTAAAGCTGTCAAGTTTGAACACCCCTGGGGGTTTTTTTTTCTGAAGGGTTAGGGGTGCAAAGCTCTTGTAACTTGACAGCTTTAAGACTTGTACACTTCAATGCCAGAGTTCCTGAGCCAACATGACTGGAGAAGGAATTCTGGGAGTTGAAGTCCACAAGTCTTAAAGCTGTCAAGTTTGAACACCCCTGGAGGTTTTTTTCTAAAGGGTTAGGGGTGCAAGAGTCTCATAACTTGACAGCTTTAAGACTTGCACACTTCAATGCCAGAGTTCCTGAGCCAACATGACTGGAGGAGGAATTCTGGGAGTTGAAGTCCACAAGTCTTAAAGCTGTCAAGTTTGAACACCCCTGGGGGGTTTTTTTCTAAAGGGTTAGGGGTGCAAGGGTCTTGTAACTTGACAGCTTTAAGACTTGCGTGCTTCAAATGCCAGAGTTTCTGAGCCAACATTTTGGTTGCTAAGCAACAGCGTTGTTAAGTGAGTTTCACCACATTTTACAAGTTGGCCATGCCCACCCAGTCACATGGCTGGCAAGCCACTCCTACCTGGTCAAATGGCCAGCAAGCCACTCCCACAAAGCAGGCCAAACCTACAGAAGAGGTTCTAAAAAAATTTGAAACCCACCACTGTCCTGTAGTCTGCAATTCCCCCCCCTGGAAATCCATTCTTACTCCCACACCATTCCAAGGGGGTTCATCCCAAACTGTATAGGTCAGGCGTGTCCAAACTTGGCAACGTTAAGACTTGTGGACTTCAACTCCCAGAATTCCCCAGCCAGCCTGGCTGGGGAATTCTGGGAGTTGAAGTCCACAAGTCTTAAAGTTGCCAAGTTTGGACACCCCTGGTATAGGTAGACAGCTTGTTAGCCTCCAAGTGCTTCAATGACTCTAAAACTGTGATGGCATATGTGTGCGCTCATCTGGGACGCAAACCCGAAGAGGAGCTGCCCAGTGGGCATCCATGCACTGGAAAATGCACTTCTGGTTCCGGTGGGCGCATGCGCGCCACCCAGACATATTTCCCTGAAAATAAGACATGGTCTTATTTTCTTTTGACCCGTGAAATACGCACTTAGCCTTATTTTCAGGGAGGTCTTATTTTTTTTAAGTTTTTTAATTTATTTTAAAGCAAGCAAAAAAATACATGTAACATAAAAAATATCATCAATTACGTATCTGTTTAGCATGTAATTTGGTCGCAAACATTTGTGCATCACCGCTTTCAGTTATATACAAAATCAGTAGTTTTCAACCCAATATACATTAGTACATTGATTATCGTTGTAAATCATATATTCAGTTTACTCTTATAATTTCCTCCTTTTAAACATGAATTCTAAAGATTAAATAAATATGTATGCTAACTATCTGTTACATCATTATAAATCTATTTAATAATAACATATCTTTATAGTATCAGCTATCTTATTCTGGTATTTCTTGCAATTTCTTGTATTTGTGTTACAACCCCTGGTATGCCCAAATATGGGACGGAGCTCACTACTCCCCCTTTCTGTCCTTCGGCTCATTACAGAGGACCATCCAGGCAGAAAACCATATTTTTATTTTTAATGTTGCCTTTGCTATGTTTGTGTTGTATTTGTGCTGATAAATAAATAAGGAGAGACTAGTATAGATCTATTTCAAGCTATTTAGCTCTTATCAGCTAGCCATACCCTTACTGGGATTTGAACCTGGGCTGTATTACATATTAGGCAGATGTATTAGCCACTAAGCCACAGGCTCTCCTCCTTATCAGCAGAGCCAGGCAAATAGGTATGTATTTGTGTTACAACCCCTGGTATGCCCAAATATGGGAGGGAGCTCACTATTCCCCCTTTCTGTCCTTCGGCTCATTACAGAAGACCATCCAGGCAGAAAACCATATTTATATATATATATATATAAAACATTTTATATTTGTGTATTGTTACTTTCAATTATATGTAAAATTTTAAAATATCTATCAAATGTATATAAAGACGTCTTTATCATTGTATTGGGAAGGTTTTATTATTTTTGAGGTGCAGGAGGCGCTGAGCGTGGTCACCTCATGGCTGCTGCTGTGTTGCAATATTTTCGGGAAGGGCTTATTTTTGAAGAAGGGCTTATTTTCAGGGAACCAGGGTAGACTTCCGGTTACTGGAGCGCATGCACATGTGACAATCAGCTGGATGGCACACATGCTCCCACCGAAAAACAGAAGACCAACTCTTCCGGTTTCTGGCACTGCCGCACGCATAAAGGCCAGATGATTGTCGCACAAGCATGCATGCCAGAAACCCAGAAGAGGAATGGGCAACCCCAGGCGTACCAGCTGACATGGCTCCATGTGCCACTTTGGGCATGCATCCCATAGGTTCACCATCACGGCTCTACAAGGATGCAGATGACCAGCTGTC
The DNA here is from genome assembly GCF_964273705.1 of Natrix helvetica. Lineage (NCBI taxonomy): Eukaryota > Metazoa > Chordata > Lepidosauria > Squamata > Natricidae > Natrix > Natrix helvetica. The sequence continues at coordinate 167,733,945 of NC_138549.1, forward strand.
TGCGAGGAGTATAAATCCTTCCGTTCCCCATCATCCAGTCGGAGCTGAAGACGCTTCTTGGATGAGAAGCAAAATGTCTTCAAAAAACAAACAAAAAAGTCCAGTTGCCTCCTGGGGAAAAAAAAAAGCATCTTCGGGACAACCATGACCTGGACGACTGAGAATCTCTACAGACTTTTAGCAACACGGTTGTTAAGTGAATCGGGCTTCCCCTCCCCCCCCATTGACTTTGCTTGTCAGAAGGTCGCAAAAGCGGATCATATGATCTTGGGACACTGCAGCCTTCATAAATATGAACCGGTTTTCAAGGATCTGGAATTTGATCATGTGATCCACAGGGGTGATGCAAGAATCCTAAAGTGTGAAAACTGGTTATGTCATTTCTTTCAGGGCTGTTGTAACTTCAGACAGTTGCTAAATGAATAGTTGTAAGTCGAGGACTGACCACCTTTATAGGGTTTTAATTGTCAGAAGGAAAGCCAACTAGCTCATTTGCTTTCAGTGCACACAGAGATGGCAATTGTACTCTTCTAATTGGTCTTAAAGGTAAAGATTCCCCTCACACGTATGTGCTAGTCGTTCCCGACTCTAGGGGGCAGTACTCATCTCCGTTTCAAAGCCAAAGAGCCAGCGCTGTCTAAAGACGTCTCCGTGGTCATGTGGCCAGCATGACTAAACACTGAAGGAGCATAGAACGCCTATTGGTCCCCATTTTTCTACTTGCATTTTTTAATGTGCTTTCAAACTGCTAGGTTGGCAGAAGCTGGGACAAGTAATGGGAGCTCACTCCATTACGCGGCACTAGGGATTCGAACCACCGAACTGCCGACCTTTCTGATCAATAAGCTCAGCGTCTTAGCCACTGAGCCACTGTGTCCTTTCTTATTGGTCTTAGAACCTGGTTATTTGTAGGAAAAGCTCTGGAGAACTGATCTACTGGAGGTCACCAACCTTCGTAGAAGTTATAACTTTGCCTTTAAAAAAAAAATTACACTGGCACCATTATAAGCCAGTTGGTTTCTCTTAAACTGTTTGGGAGTGTTTTTGGAACCACTCGGTAGAGGGAGCCTTCAGCTGAATTTCCTTCAGGGATAATTTCCCAGTGCATTTTCAGCTGATCTCAAGAAATAACTCACTCAGTGATCAAAGCCTGACCTTTCTCGTAACTAGGGGATCGTCTTGCAATCCTTATCTTCACTAATTGTGTGTGTGTGTGTGTGTGTGTGAGAGAGAGAGAGAGAGAGAGAGAGAGAGAGAGAGAGAGAGAGAGAAAGAAAGAAAGAAAGAAAGAAAGAATGAGAGACAGAGAGAGAAGAGAGACACAGACAGAGAAAGAATGAGAGGAAGAGAGAGAAGAGAGTCAGAGAATGAAAGAATGAGAGAGAGAATGAGAGAGAGAGACAGAGAGGGAAAGAAGAGAGAGAGACAGAGAAAGAATGAGAGAGAGAAGAGAGACACAGACAGAGAAAGAATGAGAGACAGAGAAGAGACACAGAGAGAGGATGAGAGACAGAGAAAGAATGAGAAACAAAGAGAAGAGAGACAAAGAGAAAGAGAGAGAAAGGATGAGAGAGACAGAGAGAGAGAGAAAGAAGGGAATGAGAGAGAATGAGAGAGAGAATGAGAATGAGAGAGAGAGAAAGAATGAGAGAGAATGAGAGAGAGACAGAGGGAGAGAGAGGGGGGGAGAATGAGAGAGGGAGAGAGAAAAAGAGAGAGAGAGAGACTGAGAGGAAAAGGGAGAGGCAAATGACAGCAATAAATGAGACTCCCTGTTAAGCGTCTGTTACTCAGAGTACAGAGGGTTGGTCCCAGGAGGACAATTTGATCTGCAAGAAACTTTGCTGGAGTCAGCTGCTGAGGGTAATGCTATCCAGAGTCCATGATCCAGAAGTACAAGAACTCCAGAAATTGTGAGTCCTCCATGACTGGAGATTTTCAAGAAGAGACTGTCTGGAATGGTGCAGGGTCTCCTTCTTCAGCAAGGGGTTGGACTAGAACAGGATCTTCAACTCCTGGTCCGTGGCCTATTGTGAGTTGCATTTGTGCAAGTGATGACACGCATGGGAAACCATCCTCTATCCCCTCCCCCACTGTCGCCAGTCCACAAAGCCAGAAAGGTTGGGGACTGCTGGACTAGATGACCTCTAAGGTCTTTCTACTCTGCTATTCAATCAATCAATCAATCAATTGGAGCAGGAAGGGACTTTGAAGATCTTCTAGCCCAATCCCCCGCTTAAGCAGGAGAACCTACCGTTTCAGACAGTTGACTGTCCAGTCTCTTCTTAAAAACCTCCAGTGACGAAGCATCCACAACATCTGAAGGCAACTTCTGTTCCACTGGTTAATTGTACTCACTGTTAGAAAGTTTCTCCTCAATTCCAGGTTGTTTCTTTCCTTGAATAGTTTCCATCCATTGTTTCTTGTTCTGCCCTTTGGTGCTTTGAAAAATAAGTTGACCCCCTCTTCTTTGTGGCAGCCCCTCAAATATCACAATATTGCTATCATATCCCCCCTGGTCCTTCTTTTCTCTAGACTAGCCAAACCCAAATCCTGCAAGCATTTTTCACATGTTTAGTTTGCAGGCCTTTAATCGTTGTAGTTGCTCTTCTTTGCACTTTTCCCCCAAAGTCTCAACAACTTTTTTTCTAATGTGGTGACCAAAACTGGATGCCGCATTCCAGGTGTGGCCTTACCAAGGTTTTATAAAGTGGTATTTATGCTTCGTGTCATTGTGATTCTATGCCTCTGTTTATATAATCAAGAACTGCACTAGCTTTTTTGGCTACCACCACACACTGCTGACTCATGATTGACTTTTCTATATTCTGTACACGTAAAACAGCAAAGGCAGTTGTAAGCATGTGGTGTGACTTCTTTTTCTTCAGAAGTTCAGTTTTGTTCAGCTAAATATAGTCTCTCCATCATACCGAACTAGACAGCTCCATACCTCTTGACTACATGTGACCTTTTCAATTACAAGCTGAAAAACATTCCTGGCAAATTGCTATGGGGGGGGGGTATATATATACTGTCTGTCTGTCTGTTTGTCTCTGTGTGTGTGTGTATTGTGTCACAATCCCTGGTATGCCCAAATACGGGAGGGAGCATACTGCTTCCCTTTTCTGTCTATTGGCTCACCCTAGGAGCCATCCAGGCAGAAAGCCATTATTTAATGTTTCCGTGTTACATTTGTGTTGCATTTGTCTCCCTTTATTTATTTATCAGCACAAATGCAACATATATGTGTATGTATCAATGTATGTGTAAGTACGTATGTATGTATGTATGTATGTATGTATGTATGTATGTATGTTGTATTTGTACTGATAAATAAATAAAGGGAGACTAGTATAGATCTATTTCGACCTATTTAGGTCTCATCAGCTAGCCATACCCTTACTGGGAATGGAATCAGGGCTGTATTGCATATTAGGCCGATGTAACTGCCCCTAGCCACAGGCTCTCTTCCTTATCAGCAGAGCCAGGGAAATAGGTATGTATTTGTGTTACAACCCCTGGTATGGCCAAATATGGGAGGGAGCTCACTACTTCCCCTTTCTGTCCTTCGGCTCATTACAGAGGACCATCCAGGCAGAAAACCATATTTTTATTTTTAATGTTGCCTTTTTATATTTCTGTTGTATTTGTGCTGATAAATAAATAAAGGGAGACTAGTATAGATCTATTTCGACCTATTTAGGTCACATCAGCTAGCCATACCCTTACTGGGAATCGAACCAGGGCTGTATTGCATATTAGGCTGATGTAATTGCCACTAAGCCACAGGCTCTCTTCCTTATCAGCTAGGCCAGGGAAATAGGTATGTATTTGTATTACAACCCCTGGTATGCCCAAATATGGGACATACCAGGGATCTCACATTGCTCCTGGAAGCACCAAGCCGGAAGCACCAGCCTGAAGATGATGAATGAGACTTCATCGAAACGTCATGAAGATACTTCCAATTCTACACGGGAGAAAACCCGAACAACCAAAGATGTACATACAAACACCCGCGAAAACCTCAGAATATATATATATATATATATATATATATATATATATATATATATATATATATATATATATATATATATATATATATATATACACACATACATACATACATACACATACACATACACATACACATACACATACACATACACATACACACATACACACATACACACACACACACACACACACACACACACACACATATATATATATATATATATATATATATACATATACATACATACATACATACATACATACATAAAAAGATATATATTGCTATTGCTATTCTCTACTCTGACAACTCTGTGGTCATCAGTACGCACAGAGAGCCTTGTCCTGTTTGTACAATTAATTGCATTTGGCAGGAAGCTCAGTGTCAGGGTTCCAAATAGCATCCAAAATTAAATCAGAGTCTGAGACAAAGGATTCCTCAAAATTCCAATTTATTAAGAGAGCCAAGTTGGCACATCTGGGAAAACCCGAATCCGAAAGCTTCCAGGTTTTCCCACCCAATTGAAAGTTCAAGATCCTGCCCCAATACCCACAAGTCCAACACAAGGTAGGATTGGAGCTGCTGGAGAGAAGGAGGGGGTGAGTCACAAGACAAAGACACTGAGGTGGGGGCCCTTAAACTCCATATCATTTGAACCTTCCTGAAGCTAGGATTGGAGCTGCTGGAGAGAAGGAGGGGGTGAGTCACAAGACAAAGACACTGAGGTGGGGGCCCTTAAACTCCATATCATTTGAACCTTCCTGAAGCTAGGATTGGAGCTGCTGGAGAGAAGGAGGGGGTGAGTCACAAGACAAAGACACTGAGGTGGGGGCCCGCGCGCCTAATGGCGCGCGAATCATATATCTATAAACCAAAATAGCAATAATACATTCTGGATTAGTGTGTTTGAGATTGTGATTTTATTTATTTCAAAATGACTGGCTTAGTTCAATGTAATAGCTGTTTTGCACCTGTCTTTCGCAGTACTCTTTTCAAATTTGGATACTGTCCCCTTTGTAAACAAATTACGAGTCTACATAGGCAGATTATCTATCTAGAATCTGTAATCTGTGCTCTCCAAGCAGAAACTAGGTGTCTACGTCAGCCATTCCACTCTATGGTGAAGCCACACTATCAGCCCCGTCTACCACAAAGATCTTGCAGGAGAAGAGCTGTCTGGACAACTGTGGGATCTGGCAGGTTGAGAGCTGTGAACCATAAACCCAAAGCTTTTGCTGTGACCCAGCAAAACAGATATAGTGCCCTTGCTGACCTTAATGGGGACACTAAAGAGATAGGTCAAGGCAGTTGTGATAATGATGACTCAAATAAGCAGGGGATCGTGGTCCAAAACGAAGAACTTTCTTCGGAAAGGCGAAAAGGGGAACCAGGTATCACACATCAGTCGCAGAAGAAGATCAAGGTATGTAAAAAGAGAAGTCACCTTCTGGTTGGTGATTCAATCGTAAGAGATGTTAATTTAGGAGAGGATAAGGAGGTTTTAAAAGAGGTCAGGTGTCTGCCAGGTGCTACTGCCAGCAGAGACAAGAGGCGTATTCTTAAGATAGTCAAGAATGCAAGTAAGGACTGTGACGTTGATGCTATTATACATCTTGGCACTAATGATCTATCCCAGAAAGATGTACTTTCTGTGCAGAATGATTTCCAGAACTTGGGGTATGAACTTAATAGTATAGGTTGTAGGCTTATCTTTTCAGAGGTTTTACCTGTATATAAGGAACAAAAAGGGAAGGGCCAGCGTGTAGCAGAGTTTAATGTTTGGCTAAAGGAGTGGTGTAAAAGGGAAGGCTTTGGTTTTATTAGTCATGAAGCCTGTAGCTGGTCCAATGAAAAACTGTACAAAAGAGATGGGTTGCACCCATCCAAGAAAGGAACTGAGTTACTTGGCATTAAATTCACAGATTTTCTTGATAAACATTTAAACTGAAGAGCGGGGACAGAGAATTAATAGATACAGAACATCTCTGTCCCCAGCAAACTAAAATTCATAGGGTTATAAATGCATGTAACATAGATGTGTGTGTGGGTAAGATTATCACTCCTGCTGTCAAGCAAAACCAAGCATGTAATAGTGATTGTCATACCATGTGCATGAATCACACAAGTGGCAAGAAAATAGGGGCAGTCAGGCATAATACAGGTTATGTAGACAGTAAACACAAGGTCAATCAAAATGGACTCAAATGTCTATATACCAATGCACAGAGTATGAGGAATAAACAGGGAGAATTAGAAATTCAAGTAAAAGAGGGCAGATATGATATTATTGCCATTACAGAAACCTGGTGGGATGAAACTGACAAATGGAACATACAGCTAGAAGGATTTAAATTATTTAAAAGAAATAGACCAAATAAAAGAGGAGGTGGAGTTGCACTATATATAAGAAATAACTATGTCTCTACAGAAATAGAGCACAACAATAATGAGAACTATCTTGAATGCATTTGGGTCAATATTAAAGGTTGTGGGGGAAATGACATTGCCATAGGTCTATACTACAGGCCACCCAACCAAGCAGAGGAAGAAGATGAACTTTTTGCTAGTCAGCTAACTAAGGTATGTAGGAAGCACACCACAATAGTAATGGGAGATTTTAACTACCCTGACATCAACTGGGAAACAAACTCTGCACCAAGTGGAAGATCCAACAGGTTCCTAACAAACCTAGCAGACAACTTTGTTTTCCAAAAAGTAGAGAAGGAAACAAGGGGATCAGCCATACTGGACTTAATTCTCACTAACAGAGAGGAAATGATAGAAGGTGTTGAAGCCATAGGAACCCTGGGGGCAAGTGACCATGCAATATTGGAATTCAACATTATCCAAACACAAGTAGTAGAACAAAGTCAAACTAGAGTCTTGGACTTTAAGAAAGCTAATTTCAATAAACTTAGAGAGAGCTTGGGAAAAATTCCATGGATGAGAATCCTCGAGGGGAAAACAACTCAAGAAGCTTGGGAAATTTTGAAAAATGAGATTAGAAAAGCCCAGTCTAACACAATACCAATGAAGAAGAAAAACAACAGCTCCCAAAAGAAACCAGCATGGCTGCATAAACAACTATCTGACAAACTGAAAGACAAAAAAAGTAAGTATAAAAAGTGGAAGGAGGGGGACATAACTAAGGCAGAATATCAGCAAATAGCCCGAGCCTGTAAAGATGAAGTGAGGAAAGCTAAGGCTCACAATGAAGAAAGGCTTGCCACAAAAGTAAAAATTAACAAAAAAAGCTTCTTCCAACATGTTAAAAACAAGAAAAAAGTTAAGGAAACAATTGGTCCATTGCTAGGAGAAAGTGGCAAGAAGGTGACAAGCAACAGGGAGAAAGCAGAACTATTTAACTCATGTTTTGCATCTGTCTTTACACAAAGGGATAAAACAGTCCAACCTATCAAAAGCAGCACCACAAAATTAGGAACACAAATTGAAATAGGGAAGAAAATGGTAAGTGAGCACCTGTCTACCCTAGATGAGTTCAAATCACCAGGACCGGATGGATTACACCCCAGAGTTCTGAAGGAACTAGCAGACGAGATCTCAGAACCACTGAATTATATCTTTCAGAGATCCTGGAACACCGGGGAACTACCAGAGGACTGGAAAAGAGCTGATGTGGTTCCCATCTTCAAAAAAGGGAAAAAATTAGATCCAGGAAACTACAGACCTATCAGCCTAACCTCAATACCAGGAAAGATTCTGGAAAAAATAATCAAGCAACGAATTTGCGAACACCTAGAAGCAAACAAAGTAATAGCCAAAAGCCAACATGGATTTGTCAAAAACAGATCATGCCAGACTAATCTTATTGCATTCTTTGATAATGTGACAAAATTAGTGGACCAGAGGAATGCCGTTGATATAGTTTACTTGGACTTCAGTAAGGCTTTTGATAAGGTAGACCATAACCTACTACTAGATAAAGTAGAAGAATGTGGGTTAGACAGCATCACCACCAGATGGATTGGTAACTGGCTGACCAACCGCACTCAACGTGTAGTTCTCAATGGAACTGCATCTACATGGAGGGAAGTATGCAGTGGAGTACCCCAAGGCTCTGTTTTAGGCCCAGTACTCTTCAACATCTTCATCAATGATTTGGATGAGGGAATAAATGGGGAACTCATCAAATTTGCAGATGATACCAAGCTGGCAGGAATAGCCAACACTCCAGAAGATAGGCTTAAGATACAGAAGGATCTTGACAAACTTGAACATTGGGCACTGTCTAATAAAATGAAATTCAATGGTGAAAAGAGTAAGGTTCTACATTTAGGCAACAAAAACGGAATGCACAGGTACAGTATAGGTGATACCTTACTCAGTAGTAGTAACTGTGAAAGGGATCTTGGAGTCCTAGTGGACAACCATTTAAATATGAGCCAGCAGTGTGCAGCAGCTGCCAAAAAAGCCAACACAGTTCTAGGCTGCATCAACAGAGGGATAGAATCAAGATCACGTGAAGTGTTAATACCACTTTATAATGCCTTGGTAAGGCCACACTTGGAATACTGCATTCAGTTCTGGTCGCCACGATGTAAAAAAGATGTGGAGACTCTAGAAAGAGTGCAGAGAAGAGCAACAAAGATGATTAGGGGACTGGAGACTAAAACATATGAAGAACGGTTGCAGGAACTGGGTATGTTTAGCTTAAGAGAAAGAAGGACTAGGGGAGACATGATAGCATTATTCCAATATCTCAGAGGTTGCCACAAAGAAGAGGGAGTCAAACTATTCTCCAAAGCACCTGAGGGTAGAACAAGAAGCAATGGGTGGAAACTAATCAAGGAGAGAAGCAACTTAGAACTGAGGAGAAATTTCCTGACAGTGAGAACAATTAATCAGTGGAACAGCTTGCCTCCAGAAGTTGTGAATGCCCCAACACTGGAAGTCTTTAAGAAGATGTTGGATAGCTATTTGTCTGAAACGGTATAGGGTTTCCTGCCTAGGCAGGGGGTTGGACTAGAAGACCTCCAAGGTCCCTTCCAACTCTACTATTGTATTGTATTGTATTAAGGTCCAATCTTCCACTGCCACAGTTCTAGCCAGGTGCAGAGATAAAGGATGACCTTAAGTTTCTAAAAGAATGTTATTATGGCAACGTATCACCCAACTCTGTATAATCCCCCCTCCCGTTTTCCCACAGTAGAAAATGAATAGTAGAAAGCGTGGCAGGCCCAAACTGCAAAGGAAAAGATGGCTTGCAGGCCTGATACTCGGAGGATACGGTCATGGAAATAGATGTTCATTTCCCAGATTGTGGGTTTGCCTGATTTTTTTCCCCCTGAATCAAGAGTATGAGTAGTCCTCGACCACAATTGAACCCAAAATTCCTGTTGCTAAGCGAGGTATTTGTTAAGTAAGTTCTACCCCATTTGAAGACCTTTTTGCCACCATTGTTAAGACAATCGCTACAGTTGTTAAGTTAGTAACGTGGTTGTTAAGTAAATCTGGCTTCCCCATTGATTTTGCTATTCAACCGTCATAAGTATGAGTCATTTGCCAGGGGACTGAATTTTCATCATGTAACCATGGAGCTGAGTGTGAAAAACAGTCCTAAATCACCTTTTTTCTGTGCCGTTGTAACCTCAAACAGTCACTAAATGAACTGTTGTAAGTTGAGGACTATCTGTAGTTGAGAAAAACCACAAGGGACATCTAATCAAAATCACCTGCTTCTAGAGAGAGAGAGAGAAAGAAAGAGAGAGAGGGAATGAGAGAGAGAATGAGAGAGAGACAGAGGGGGGAGAGAGGGAGGGAGAATGAGAGAGAGGAGAGAGAATGAGAGAGAGAGAAAGAGAGGGAGGGAAAATGAGAGAGAGAATGAGAGAGACAGAGAGAATGAGAGAGAGAGACCAAGAGAGGGAGAATGAGAGAAAGAGGAGGGAGAGGTGGAAGGGAGAATGAGAGATAGGAGAGAGAATGAGAGAGAGAGAGGAAGGGAGGGAGAATGAGAAAATGAGAGAGAGAATGAGAGAAGAAAGAGAGAATGAAAGAGGAGAGAGAGAATGAGAGAGAGAAAGAATGAGAAAGAGAGAGGGCGGAGGAAGAATGAATGAAAGAGAATGAGAGAGGGAGGGAGGGAGCGAGCGAGAATGAGAGATAGGAAAGAAAGGATGAGAGAGAGAGAGAGAGGGAGGGAGGGAGGGAGAATGAGAAAATGAGAGAGAGAGAATGAGAAGAAAGAGAGAATGAAAGAGGAGAGAGAGAATGAGGGAAGAAAGAATGAGAAAGAGAGAGGGCGGAGGAAGAAGGAATGAAAGAGAACGAGAGAGGGAGGGAGAGAGAATGAGATAGGAGAGAAAGAATGAGAGAGAGAGAGAGAGGAAGGAAGGGAGAATGAGAAAATGAGAGAGAGAGAATGAGAGAAGAAAGAGAATGAAAGTGGAGAGAGAGAATGAGAGAGAGAAAGAATGAGAAAGAGAGAGGGCGGAGGAAGAATGAATGAAAGAGAACGAGAGAGGGAGGGAGAGAGAATGAGATAGGAGAGAAAGAATGAGAGAGAGAGAGAGGAAGGAAGGGAGAATGAGAAAATGAGAGAGAGAGAATGAGAGAAGAAAGAGAATGAAAGTGGAGAGAGAGAATGAGAGAGAGAAAGAATGAGAAAGAGAGAGGGCGGAGGAAGAATGAATGAAAGAGAACGAGAGAGGGAGAGAGAGAAAGAGCGGGGGAGGGGAAGAGAGAGAGAGACACACACACACACATAGAGAGAATGTACATATACACACTTACGCCAGGACGTTCTATCAAAAGGCGGTGAACATAATTCATCTTACCAAAAAAGAGACTATTTGCAGCTCAGGGTTGAAATGAGGGATCCTTGGTGTTCCGGAGCTTGGTAGTTTTCTTTATCCAATGAAGGTGACATTATCACTGTAGTAAAGAATGGGGTTTGCTCTCCCCTTGTGTTCTAGGGCCTTGCCCTGTTAGTGTTACTAGGGTTGGCCTTGGAACCTCTTCAGTTGGGCTGTTTACTGTTAGCTTGTTTGACAGTTCCTTGATTGGGGTATTGTTTACGTCTTGATTGTTTTGGTTTGATGTTAATCTTGCTGTTAATCGATACTCATCTGCCTGTTGATTGTTGATGGGGGGGGTGCTTTGGTCTTTTTTTGTTCCCTTTTTGGCTTGTTGATTGTCTCTTGTTGATGTTTATATGTCTATTCATTTCATTTTAACCCTGAGCTACAATTATTCTGCTTTATCAAACTCACTAGATTAAGATGTTGTAGTTACCGTCCACATTTCCAAACAGTAGTATTGGTTTTTATCCATTGTTGACATTTCCTGATGGATTATTAGGTTTCATTTTTTTGTTGGGAGTCTCCAAGATTCTTCTACGATTGTGATGAGATATACATTTGGGGGAAAAAATCACTATAACAGAGTTGGAAGGGACCTTGGAGGTCTTCTAGTCCAACCCCCTGCCTAGGCAGGAAACCCTACACCACTTCAGCCAAATGTCTATCCAACATCTTCTTAAAGACTTCCAGTGTTGGGGCATTCACAACTTCTGAAGGCAAGCTGTTCCACTGATTCATTGTTCTAACTGTCAGGAAATTTCTCCTCAGTTCTAAGTTGCTTCTCTCCTTGATTAGTTTCCACCCATTGCTTCTTGTTCTACCCTCAGGTGCTTTGGAGAATAGTTTGACTCCCTCTTCTTTGTGGCAACCCCTGAGATATTGGAACACTGCTATCATGTCTCCCCTAGTCCTTCTTTCTCTTAAGCAAAACATACCCAGTTCCTGCAACCGTTCTTCATATGTTTTAGCTTCCAGTCCAATGATCCTCTTTGCTGCTCTTCTCTGCACTCTTTCTAGAGTCTCCACATCTTTTTTATATCCTGATGACCGAAACTGGGTGCAATGTTCTTACCAAGCATTATAAAGTAGTTCTAACACTTCAAATAATCTTGATTCTATACTTCTGTCAATGCAGCCTAGGATTGCATTGGCTTTTTTCGTGGTGGCAGCACACTGCTAGCTTCAGCGGTGGGATTCCAAATCTTTTCCTACTGCTTCTATGAGAGTGTGCTCTGTGCGTGCGTGCATGCTCCATGCGCCTAAAGCATGCTTCGCAAGCACGCGCAGCGCTCAAACGCCACCCTCGGTATCAGCACTGGTGAACTGGAGCTGTTGTTTAGCTCAGCTGAGACGCGGCAATGCGCTCTGCTGCGCAAATCAGGGAATGTAGGACAGGGAACGGCGGGGACAGGAGGCCAAACAGAGGTGGCATTTGCCGGTTCTCCGTACTACTCAACATTTCCGCTACCGGTTCAGCAGAACCATTCCAAACCGGCTGAATACTATCTCTGGCTGGCTCATATTGAAGCGATTGTCCAGTAGGACTCAAGATCCTTCTTGCAATGACTGTTGATGGTTGGTCGTGACTCATTTGTTATTAGCATCTGATGCAGCCTCCTGGTTTGATCAGCCCAGAAATAAATCCTCTAATATTATAAAACGAAGCCATCCTTTTTTATCACTATGAAGGCACCGTGATGAAAGGCTAGGGCAGCATTGGAGAACCTTTTTGGCACTGAGTGCCAAAACAGGAGTGCACATGTGGGGGGAGCACCAGGACCCGGAAGAGAAGCCTCCTGGCACTCATGAGTGCGCTGGGATGCTGAGCTTCTGATTTCTGGGGTGCACATGTGCGCCAGTCATGGGGTGAAATGCTACTGGTTTGGGCCGGTTCGCCCAAACTGGTAGTAAAAAATGCTACAGGTTCGCAGGACCGGTAGTCAAAAAAGACTAAAAAAAAAGTTTTTTAAAGAAGTTCCTACAATCGCACGTCGCACAGCTGATCTTTGGAACTTAAAAAAAAAAATAAGCATTTTTTTTACTACAGGTTCTCCAGAAACATGGAAGTGTGTGTGTGTGGGGGGGGTCCATTTTTGTTCCCAACAGGGTTCCCTGAGGCCTGCTAGGCCAAAAACGGGGGGGGGGGGGGTTGCTGAGAAAGAAAGAAAGGGAGAGAGAGAGGGAGGTTTGGTTTGGTTTGGTTTATTTGGATTTATATGCCGCCCTTCTCCAAAAGGACTCAGGGCGGCGTACAACATTAAAAAGCACACATCTCAAAAGTTAAAAAAGATTAAATCCATTTCCCCCCCCCCAAAAAAACAGATTTTTTAAAAAAAACAATACATTTAAAATAAGTTAAAATTAAAATTAATAGGCCAGGCCGGCTTGCTGGAAAAGCCAAATTTTTAGGGCGCGTCGGAAGGACCGGAGGTCAGGGATTATGCGGAGCTCTGGGGGCAGCTCATTCCAGAGGGAAGGCGCTCCCACAGAGAAGGCTCTCCCCCTGGGGGTCACCAGCCGACACTGCCTGGCCGACGGCACCCTGAGGAGGCCAACTCTGTGGGATCGTACTGGACGGTGGGAGGCTACTAGTGGCAGTAGGTGGTCTCGCAGGTACCCTGGGCCTAAGCCATGGAGCGCTTTAAAGGTCATAATTAATACCTTGAATCGCACCCGGAAAACAACCGGCAACCAGTGCAGGACGCCTAAAAGGGGTGTAACATGGGAGCACCTAGGTACCCCCATGACAACCCGCGCGGCCGCATTCTGGACCAGCTGAAGCCTCAGGGTGCTCTTCAAGGGCAGCCCCAGGTAGAGAGCATTGCAGTAGTCCAGGCGAGAAAGGACGAGGGCATGAGTGACTGTGCACAGAGCATCCCGATCCAGGAAGGGGCGCAACTGACGTACCAGGCGAACCTGGTAAAAGGCCCCCCTGGTCACGGCCGTCAGGTGTTCTTCTAAACTAAGCTGCGTATCCAGGAGGACTCCCAGATTGCGAGCCTTCTCTGAGGGGGCTAAAATTTCTCCCCCTATCGTCAAAGATGGAACAAGATGTACAAATCGGGATGACGGAAACCACAGCCACTCAGTCTTGGAGGGATTGAGCTTGAGCCTGTTCCTCCCCATCCAGATCCACACAGCCTCCAGGCATTGGGACATCACGTCGAGGGCATCGTTTGGGTGGTTTGGGGTAGAGATGAAAAGTTGGATATTATCAGCATATTGATGATACCGTACCCCAAAACCACAGATGATCTCGCCGAGCGGTTTCATGTATATGTTGAACAGGAGGGGTGAGAGAACCGACCCCTGGGGCACCCCACAAGTGACGTTCCTGGGGGTCGATCTCTGCCCTCCAGTCAACACAAACTGCAACCAATCCGACAGGTAGGAGGAGAACCACCGTAAAACGGTGCCCCCCACTCCCAACCCCCCAAGTCGTCGCAGTAGGATACCATGGTCGATGGTATCGAAAGCCGCCGAGAGGTCTAATAGGACCAGGACGGAGGAACAGCCCCTGTCCTGGGCCTGCCAGAGATCATTGACCAACGCGACCAATGCCGTCTCTGTGCTGTACCCGGGCCTGAAACCCGACTGAAACGGATCCAGGTAGACAGCTTCATCCAGGTACTGGGGAAGCTGACGTGCTACCACACTCTTGACAACCTTCGCTACAAAGCGAAGGTTGGAGACCGGACGATAGTTGGCTAAAGAAGCTGGGTCCAGGGAAGGCTTCTTGAGGAGGGGCCTCACCACCGCCTCCTTCAAGGCGGTGGGAAAGAACCCCTCTCTCAATGAAGCATTGGTAATCGCTTGGAGCCAGCCTCGTGTCACCTCCCGGGAAGCCGAAACTAACCAAGAGGGACACGGGTCCAGCACACAAGTGGCAGCACTGAGTCTCCCCATAATCCTGTCCATGCCTTCGGGGGTCACAGGGTCAAACCCATCCCAGATTGTCTCCTCAAGATTCATCCTCGTCGGCTCGCCCGAATCTACCCAGTCAGAGTCCAAGCCTGTCCGGATCTGAGCGATTTTATCCTGCAGATATTGAACAAATTCTTCAGCCCTACCCTGCAAGGGGTCTTCCCCAGTCCCTTGGTTAAGTAGGGAGCGGGTCACCCTAAACAGGGCATCTGGGCGGTTATCTGCAGACGCGATAAGAGCGGAAAAATATTGCCGTTTTGCCGCTTCTATCGCCACTAAGTAGGATTTAATATAAATTCTTACTAGTGTTCGATCAGATTCGGACCGGCTGGCCCTCCAACCACTCTCTAGGCGTCTTTTCCGGAGTTTCATCTCCCGGAGCTCCCCGGTAAACCAGGGAGCCATCTGGGATCGACACCGGGTCAGAGGCCGCAAAAGCACAACACAATCCAAAGCCCCAGCGGCAGGCCTATCCCAGGCTTCCACTAGGGCTTCGGTCGAGTTGTGAGCAAGGGATTCAGGAAAAGTCCCAAGCTCCATCAGGAACCTTTTGGGGTCCATCAGGTGCCTGGGGTGGAACCATCTAGTCGGTTCCGCCTCCCTGCGGCGAGGGGTAACGGTATGGAAGTCAAGCCTGATGAGGAAATGATCAGACCATGACAAGGGTTGAATAGAAATATCCCCTAAATCTAGATCATTCATCCACTGCCCAGAGACAAAAATCAGGTCTCCCCCATTATGGGTGGGGTCTTGAATTAACTGAGTTAGGTCCATAGCTGTCATGGAAGCCATGAACTCCTGAGCTGACTCGGATGTCTCGCCAATGGAAGGCAGATTGAAATCCCCCAGGACCATGAGCCTGGGGAAATCAACCGCCAATCCAGCTAATACATCCAGCAGCTCCGGCAGGGCCAATGAAACATAGCAGGGAGACAGGTATGTAACAAAAAGGCCCACCTGAGCTCCAAGGCCCCACTTCACAAAGAGGGACTCACACCCGCCTATTTGAGGCACAGTGACCTCATGAGGTCTGAGACTTTCCCTAATAACCACCGCTACCCCCCCCCCCGCCCTGGGCTCTCGGCTGGTGAAACTCCCGGAAGCCTGGTGGGCATAGTTCGCTAAGGGGCACACCCCCCTCATGACCCAACCAGGTCTCCGTAATGCACGCCAGGTCCGCTCTACCCTCTTGTATGAGGTCGTAAATGAGGGGAACCTTATGTACCACAGACCTGGCGTTAAGCGACACCAGCCGGAGACCAGGGTCCTGTAATCCCGGGCACCCGGGGGTGCAAGAAGGGCAATGAGGGTCGGAACGCGCGATTGCTCTTAAACAGCAAACCTGCGTCCTCCGAACATCATTTGGTCCTCGGCCCCCGCCATATCTGCCTCTCCCACAAACAGTAGAGATGGTGAACCCCCCAATGGAATGGCTTAAAGGGAGGGAGGGAGGGAGGGAGGGAGGGAAGGAAAAAGGAGAGGAAGGAAGGACTACAAACCTGGCACTAGCTTCAGAGGATAATCCAGGGCAGGAAGGGACCATGAGGTCATTTAGTCCAACCCTGCTCCAGCAGGACATTATTAAAGTGAGTTTCTGTCTTTTGATCCCCCAGTTACACGACTACATAGCCACGCCGACCAAGCCACGCCCACAGAACCGGTAGTTAAAAAAAATTAGATTTCACCACTGGCCAGTCACCTGGTCTTCTGGTTTCTGGCACGCATGTGCGGGCAAAGAACAGCTGGCAGGTGTGCATGCGCATGCCGTAAACTGGAAGCTCAGCTTCTTAGCACACCCATGCATGCCTGGGAACTTCTCTTCCAGTTTCCAGTGCTCCTGCGCGCACGAAGACCAGCTGGCCAGCGCACATGTGTGTGCCGGAACCCGGAAGAGCAACTGGCGATGGCTGGCATGGCCAGAGAGATGGCTCTGCATGCCAGTTCTGGCCCACGTGCCATAGGTTTGCCATCACAGGCCTATGGCCTGAATAGGTCTGTGCAAATATTTGGTTTGGAGATTTACTTTATTTTTTGGAGTATAAGACGCACCTTCCCCCCCCCCCCCAAAAAGGAGGGTGAAAATCTGAATACAGCAAGCCCTGCCCCTTTGCAAAAATGTACGTGTATAGCCTTTAGGAAGCTTCCAGAGTGCTCCTGGGGGCTGGAAAGAGCAAAAAGGAGCGAAAAACAGGCCGATTTTTTGCCCATTTTTGCCTCCCTTCAGCCCCCAGGAGCACTTTGCCGGCCTCTCAAACTCTCTACATGCCCCGTTTTTTTACAAAAAATGAGGCGTGCAGAGGGTTTGGGAGGCTTACAGAGTGCAAAAACTTTTTTTTTTTAATTTACCTCTTCAAAATCTTGGTGCATCTTATACTCCGGTGCGTCTTATACTCTGAAAAATATGGTAATTTGAGACAAAAGGGTTTGAACCTCCGAATCCAATTCACTCTTTACTGCAAGAGTGCAAAACCTGTGTAGGGCATTCCTTTTCCTTGCACACATTTCCATGGCCAGGCTAAGGAAGAACATCAGGGCTCTGAAACTGGAAAACGAAGTTTGTATGCCTTCGGCTTTGCGGACGCGAAGAAAGCCCCCTAAGGATTTCCTGCCCACGCATTTTGAAATGATCTGCTGTGTTTTCTTCCCCTAAATCGTGAAAAGAACTGGATTCTTTGGGAACCGTGAGGCTGCAGTGGAATTGCATCTTCCCGGAGAGGAGAAAGGCGTCCCTTATTTCAATCTCGGTTGCTGGCAGCCGGAGGGTTAGAGAAACACTTTGAAATCGTCCCTTTGCATAAATAACACGATATGTCAATGTGCTGTGTTTGGACACGCGGCTGAAATATCGTGTGCCAAAAGATGAGCTTATAAACATTAAAGCCATATGGGGCTCTGCAGCCCAACTGCGCTGGCCTGGCTTGCCGGAGCACCATTCATGCGCCAAGCTATGTTGGAGACTTGGCCGGGGGAGACCGATGCAGCGAACCCAGCCTGACCTCCCTCCATGTAGCCGACTGGACTGCCGGGGGTTGGCCAGGAGGCGATCCAGACCGTTTACATGGGCCTCGGCTCATTTATCAAGCCATAATTGGTTGCGCTCCAGGGGGAGACCTTGAAAGTGTCAATCATTTCTGCTTTGCTGCAGCGGTTCATTATTACGTCTGGAGCAGACGTTGGGTGGAAACCCCAGGGAGAGGCTGAGAGGACGGTGATGCAGGGCTGGAGATAGAAATCATTGCTGAAATGAGAGCTGGTTCGGTGAACGGGCTGGCCTAGAAACCAGGAGTTGGTGAATTCTAGTCCAGTTATGTATGAAAGCTGGCTGAATGGCTTGAGACCAATCACCAGGAGATTGTGAGTTCTAGTCTTTGCCTTACACATGGAAGCTAGCTGGGTAACCTTAGGAGTAATCACCAGGAGACTGTGAATTCTAGTCCCCCCTTAGACAAGAAACCTGGCCAGGTGACTTTGGGCCAAACACTAGGAGACAGTGAATTCTAGTTTTGCCATACGCATGGAAGCCAACTGGGCAAACTTGGGAGTAATCATCAGGAGACTGTGAGTTCTAGTCCCGCCTTAGACATGAAAACTGACTAGGTGACTTTGGACCAAATACTAGAAGACAGTGAATTTTAATCTTGCCTTAGACATGAAAGCTGGTTGACCATGGAGTAATCACCAGGAGACTGTGAGTTCTAGTCCCGCCTTAGACATGAAAACTGACTAGGTGACTTTGGACCAAACACTAGAAGACAGTGAATTCTGGTCTTGTCTTACACATGGAAGCCAGCTGGGTAACCTTGGGAGTAATCACCAGGAGACTGTGAATTCCAGTCCCCCTTAGACAAGAAAGCTGGCCGGGTGACTTTGGGCCAAACACTAGGAGACAGTGAATTCTAGTTTTGCCATACACATGGAAGCCAGCTAGGTAACCTTGGGAGTAATCACCAGGAGACTATGAGTTCTAGTCCCGCCTTAGACATGAAAACTGACTAGGTGACTTTGGACCAAACACTAGAAGACAGTGAATTCTAGTGTTGCCTTAGACATGAAAGTCCACTGGTTGACCATGGAGTAATCACCAGGAGACTGTGAATTCTAGTCCCACCTTAGACACGAAAGATGTCTGAGTGACTTTGGACTGAACACTAGAAGACAGTGAATTCTAGGCTTGCCTTAGCCATGAAAGCCAGCTATTTGTTCTTGGAGTAATCACCAGGAGACTGTGAGTTCTAGTCCCATCTTAGACATGAAAGCTGGCTGGGTGACTTTGGGACCGTCCCTGTCCCTCAGCTCAATCCACTTCACAAGGTTGTTGTAAGGAAGTTAGAAGGAGGAAGGAGTGTTAGCTATGTTTGCACATTGAAATATTATGATGAAAATAATAAAGGTCTGTGTGTTTGTGTATCAGTTTAGGTGTCAGGTTTAATTCATCCATAATTGGGTCGTTTCGATGGCCAGTTGCTAAAATTTTTCCATCCCACTCCTGATCCAACTCTTAATAGACAAAGTCTGATTTCATTTCACTGAAAACGGGCAGCGTTGCAGAAAATGGTAGTTTTCATTGGCCTTCCTGATTTCTCTGTTAGTATCTCTCAAGCATCTCCCCCCCCCCCCCCCGATAAAATACTTTTAAAGCCTCGTTCAGGAAATCCCACAACTTTAAAAGGGTCATTAGCTCCTGGTGTGACAATGAAGAGCTGTAGTTGGGGGTCTCTTCCCTTTTCCTTTCATTCATAACATAAACCTCTTGTGATTTATTTGAGAGAGGGTGCAGCTTCCCTTGGTGTTTTCTTTAAGGACTCAAAACCCGCCTGATGTCGCAAAATGTTTTGTAGAACTTGACCCGGGAAGGACCAGCCTTTTAAATTAGGCTAATTCAGGAAACAGTTGAATTCTACGCAGGAGACGGAAAGGTTAACATGTTTGTGATGAATTGTGTTATATCTTTCTACTGTAAACTCTGGAGGAAGCCGGACGTTTGAAGGAATCGACTTATTCTTGGTGTCTCGAAATCCCTCCTGTCCTTTAGAAGGAAATGATCGTTAATCAGACTGGACAAACGGCAAGCTAATAAAAGTGGCCGTTAAAATTGGAATGTGCTTCCCATTTTTAGCTTTCATTGTTAAAATTTGCCTTTTTTGCCCCCTTACAAGGTAACGGGGACACTTTAGAATAGAATAGAATAGAATAGAATAGAATAGAATAGAATAGAATAGAATAGAATAGAATAACAGAGTTGGAAGGGACCTTGGAGGTCTTCTAGTCCAACCCCCTGCTTAGGCAGGAAACCCTACACCACTTCAGACAAATGATTATCCAATATCTTAAAGACTTCCAGTGTTGGGGCATTCACAACTTCTGGAGGCAAGTTGTTCCACTGATTCATTGTCCTCACTGTCAGGAAATTTCTCCTTAGTTCTAAGTTGCTTCTCTCCTTGATTAGTTTCCACCCATCTTTCTTAGCCTTCATTCTGAAAAAAAGACCTGAATTACTGATAATAGTTGTGGGAACTTCTGAAATTCATATTGGTTGGAGAATAAAATGGGATCTGGGACGGGGGTGGGTTCCGGCTTCTGTTACTACCAGTTTGCTCAGGGATGTGCTTCGCAAGCGCGAGCGCTTGATGCACCTTATGCGAGCTACACACGCTAATGCGCGCATGCACAGTAGTAACATTTTTTTTTGCTTCTGCTCATGTGGAGAAGCAAAAAACAAGATGGTGGCGCCGTAGAACTGGTTTGGGAGCATGGCCAGCCGAGTTACTACCTACTCAGCCAAAGCGGTCCGAACTGGTAGGAACCCACCTTTGATCTGGGAGCGAACCCTTTCAATTTAAAGAATTTAAGCGACACTGAAGAATTGAAAAATGATTTTTCTGGCTGAGAATATAAGCTTGCTGGTCTTGTGTTCTTTGGCCAAAGATGATCAGACAGGGGTCTCTGAGGGGATGACAAACAATAAGTCTGTAGAGATTCTCGGTCATCCAGGTCGTAGTTGTCCCAAAAGTGCTTTTTCCGGAGGCAACTGTGCTTCCTTGTTTTTTTTCTTTTGAAGACGCTTTGCTTCTTATCCAAAATGTTTCTTCAATTCTGACACCTTTCCTCACTATCCTGTCAAGAGTGCAGGCGTGGGATTCAGCTGGTTTGGACCGGTTTGGGCAAACCAGTAGCTCCAACGATCAGCTGGGAGCGAATTGGTTTGCTCCGACGAGCAGGCTGGCCCGCCCACCCCTGCGTTTTACTTACTTATATCCTCTCAGCTGATTCACACGGCAGAGTGGATTGCTGCACCTCAGCTGTGTTATTCCCCAGAAGTAACGTGGAAGGTAAGTCATTAAAACTGGTGATGTGTGCGTAGCATGCTATCACTGAACCGGTTGTTAAACCGGCAGGATCCCACCACCGGTCAGTGATGAAGACGTTTCTTGGATGAGAAGCGAAACAAAACAAGAAAGTCTAGTTGCCTCCTGAAAATACCCCTTTGGGGTAATACAATGCAATACAATACAATACAATACAATACAATAGCAGAGTTGAAAGGGACCTTGGAGGTCTTCTAGTCCAACCCCCTGCCTAGGCAGGAAACCGTATACCGTTTCAGACAAATGGCTATCCAACATCTTCATAAAGACTTCCAGTGTTGGAGCATTCACAACCTCTGGAGGCAAGCTCTTCCACTGATTAATTGTTCTAACTGTCAGGAAGTTTCTCCTCAGTTCTAAGTTGCTTCTTTCCTTGATTAGTTTCCACCCATTGCTTCTTGTTCTACCCTCAGGTGCTTTGGAGAATAGCTTGACTCCCTCTTCTTTGTGGCAACCCCTGAGATATTGGAAGACTGCTATCATGTCACCTCTAGTCCTTCTTTCTATTAAACTCGACATACCCAGTTCCTGCAACCGTTCTTCATATTAGGGGACTGCCCAGTCCCCTAATCATCTTTGTTGCTCTTCTCTGCACTCTTTCTAGAGTCTACACATCTTTTTTACATCGTGGTGACCAGAACTGAATGCAGTATTCCAAGTGTGGCCTTACCAAGGCATTATAAAGTGGTATTATAATATGAATGTACTGTTATAGAGCAGGGGTATCCTGCCTTGGCAATTTTAAGACTTATGGACTTCAACCCCCATAATTCCTCAGCCATTATACTATGCTCCACAAGTGCACAAGTCTTAAAGTTGTTAAAGTTGGTCTCTACAATCCCTTTTGTAAAGAAACTGATACTTAAGGGATACTGCCCCTGTGCATGGAGGATCCATTTAGTTGGGTGATGAGCATAATGATAATAGTCTTTCTTCTTGGGGATTTATACTGTCTTTGAATGGGATGGTTGTTTTCCTATCAGCTCAGTGGCTAAGATGCTGAGCGTGTCGATCAGAAAGGTCGGCAGTTCGGCGGTTCAAATCCCTAGTGCCGCGTAATGGAGTGAGCTCCTGTTACTTGTCCCAGCTTCTGCCAACCTAGCCATTCGAAAGCATGTAAAAATGCAAGTAGAAAAATGGGAACCACCTTTGGTGGGAAGGGAACAGCGTTCCATGCGCATTTGGCATTTAGTCATGCCGGCCACAACCACGGAGACGTCTTCAGACAGCACTGGCTCTTCGGCTTTGAAACGGAGATGAGCACCGCCCCCTAGAGTCAGGAATGACTAGCATATACGTAAGAGGGGACCTTTACCTTTAAGCCAATTAAATGTTAACCTAATAAAATCTCAATCCTGGAAAACTCGATTGAGTAAACCATGGGTATGTTAAACACATATAGCATAAAGTTATGCAAGTAGCCCAGGGGTGTCCAAACTTGGGAACTTTAAGACTTGTGGACTTCAACTCCCAGAATTCCCCAGCCAGCAGAGCTGGCTGGGGAATTCTGGGGGTTGAAGTCCACAAGTCTTAAAGTTCCCAAGTTTGGACACCCCTGAAGTAGCCCTTTTGCATTCTTCCTTCCATTCTTTGAAATCTTACAGGCATCCTCTTTTTTTTAAAAAAAAAGGAAATTGCAATCTCCGTGGCAGGCACGAATGGTAACTGTTTTAAGATTCTCTCCCACTGTAGGAAAAGAGCAGGCTGAGCTGGAAGGCGGGGTTAAATGTGTCATGAGTTTGGAATCATTGCATTGCCACAAGACTCCTCTCTGTGAATTACGTTTATCTAGCACCAATTCAGCTCTGACTGCTAATTGAGTAAATTCTGATATAAAGGTAGCAATAATAAACTCTTATGTGCTTTGAATTTAACCAATGCTTTTGGTCAGGGGTTTCACGCGGCGCAGGGGCCGGATCTGACCCATGATAGGCTGCGGAGTTGGCCTGCAGACTGTACTGCACACGCCGACCCCAATCCTGGCCAAGTGGGTGGGCATGGCTCATGCAGTCGGCTCCAGCGAGCAGGCCATGCTCAACTCAACCTGCCAAGGGCAAACAAAATCCCGACGCAGCCCGCGATGTGATCGAGTTTGACACCCCTGCTCTTGGTTATTTGTGCCCGATATCCACACGATGTGATTCTAAAGTGTGCCTAACACAGATGCCCTTCCCTTTTTCATCGATATCATTTACTTTCAGGTAAGAAAATCTCAGGTTTTTCAGAGCCAAGATCCAGAATAAGATAATTGCAACAGGAAGTCCTCTTACCACAGTTTCTTTATCGGTCGTCTAAAATCGCAATGACACTGAAAATAGTGACCGTTTTTCACCCTTATGACCATTATTGCAGCAACCCCATGGTCATGTGATCAAAATTCAGATGCTTGGCAACAGGTTCATGTTTACGACGGTTGCATTGTCCCGAGCTCACGCGATCCCCTTTTGCGAACTTCCGACAAGCGAAGTCAAGGGGGCAGCCAGATTTACTTAACAACCGTGATCCTAACTTAACAACTGCAGTGTTGTCACTTAACAACGGTGGCGAGAAAGGTGGTAAAATGGGGCAAAACTCACTTAACAACTAACTGTCTCACTTTGCAAGATAAGGACCCAGATTGTTGGGGGCAATATGCTGACTCTGTAAACCACTTAGAGAGGGCTGTCAAGCACCAAGGTAAAGGTAAAGGTTCCCCTTGCACATATGTGCGAGTCGTTCCCGACTCTGGGGGGCGGTGCTCATCTCCGTTTCAAAGCCCAAGAGCCAGCGCTGTCCGAAGATGTCTCCGTGGTCATGTAGCCGGCATGACTAAATGCCGAAGGACCACAGAACGCTGTTACCTTCCCACCAAGGGTGGTTCCTATTTTTGTACTTGCATTTCGAACTGCTAGGTTGGCAGAAGCTGGGACAAGTCACGGGAGCTCACTCCGTTATGCGGCGCTAGGGATTCGAACCATAGAACTGCTGACCTTTTGATCGACAAGCTCAGCATCTCAGCCACTGAGCCACCACGTCCCATGTAAAGCACTATGAAGGGGCATATAAGCCTAAGTGCTAGTTGTGCAAGTGTTGAGCTCAATTGTTGGTTGTACATCAAGGGCTACTTGCATGGAATCGTACCAGAAACCGCCTCGCTGCCTACATGGAGGGAGAGCAGAACTGGGAGCAACTGTTTCTTTTCTTCACACGCTTCCAGGCTTTGTCGTGGAATGAGCTGGTGGGTTGTGTTTAGCGTCAGTCCATAAATAAACCCCCTGGAGCCACTGGTGTCGGCTTTTGGCGGAGTTCAGCGTTCCCGTGGCTCCTTTAGAAAATGACTCATGCCAGCAGGGTCAGGTGACACCATTCCTGGTGACAGGACAATTGTCTTCGGACAAAGCATTGCGCCAGCATTGACTTGATCGCTGGATTTAAAATAGCTCTTCTGCTGCTATGGGATGGGCCTCTCCTGTGTCACACCTCGTGTTTACAGGCATGGATTTCTGCCCAAGGGAAAGGCCAGGATGGGCCCTTCCTTGTTCTAGGTATATACCAGTAGCCATCCTGACAACCATTGGTTTAAGGATGGTTTGAAGTTACAACACCACTGGGGGGGGGGGATGTGACTGGTCCTCACGTTTACGACTGTTGTAGCATCCCCATGGCCAGAAACCAACCACTGGCATCTACAGTCCTTGACTTACAACAGCCATTCAAAGTTGCAACAGAACTGAGGGGGGGGGGGGGAAGGGACATTTTTTTACAGCTACAATCTTTGTAGAATCCTTATATTCAGGTAATCAAAAATTTGGATGCTTGGCAACTGGTTCACACTTATGGCCGTTGCTGGGTCCCTTTTCGCGACCTTCTGACAAGCAAAGTCAACGGGGAAGTCAGATTCACTTAACAAGAGGGCTGCGATGGCGCATGTATGGCACGCATGCCACAGGTGGCACACAGAGACCTCTCTGTGGGCATGCGAGCCGTCGCCCCAGGTCAGCTCCACTGCGCATGTGCGCGCGCCTCCCAGCAGCCAGATGGTTTTCGGGTCTCTGCCATGCATGTGTGGGGGTGGGAGTGCAGGTGCAGGGTTGCACGTGCTTGCGTGGGGGGTGGGGCACGTGCTGGGGGTCATGCGTGCATGTGGGAGCATGGGGGGGCATGGGGGGGTCATGCACACATGCATGGGGCGGAGCACATGCAGGGGGACTTGTGCGCATTGTATCATAGGTGCGCATGCTTTCAGTATGCAACGACAAAAATGGTTAGCCATCACTGCAGTAGGGTGACTAACTTATCAACTGCAGTGATTCACTTAACAACGGTGGCAAGAAAGGTCGTAACGTGGGCCAAAACTCACTTGACAAATGTCTCACTGAACAACATAAGTTTTCGGCTCAGTGGTGGTCATAAGTCGAGGACTACCTGTAGTCATGATGATTGCAATGTCCCAGGTTGACGTGAAGGTCATTTACGGCCTTCTCAGGTGGCTTCCCACATGCAGTGTCAAAGGAGAGAAGGCGAAACTGTCTTTAACCACTGCATGATTCACTTAAGATCCATGGCAAAAGAGAAATGTAAAATCGGGTGCAAGTCGCTTAACAACTCCCTTGCTTAGCAATGGAAGTTCTGGCCCCCATTGTGGTCGTAAGTCCAGGACTTCCTGTACTGTACATGTGGATTGGATGGGGACTCAGGAGGAACTTGAGGAAGAGTTTAAAAGATGTCATATCGATGGTCGCAAAGCTACAATTAAAAGCCTGGCTGTTTTTTACAGATTCCCTCCCACACAGGGATAAAGTCCCAAAAATGGCTTTTGGGCTGGCCACATGACCACGGAGACATCTTCGGACAGCGCTGGCTCTTGGGCTTTGAAACGGAGATGAGCACCGCCCCCTAGAGTCGGGAACGACTAACACATATGCGCGAGGGGAACCTTTACCTTTTTACCTTATCTTTCCCTTGAATGCCAGACCTAAGTCCCAAACCTTGCAATTCGCTGTTGCTTCATAATTTACAAACCTCACCAACCCCTCCCCTCTCAGGGTTGTGTAGGACATTGTGTGCATCTAACATTAGACAAACAAACCACATATTTCTCCTTGACAGGGGAAATGACCAAAGCAGGAAGTTGTAGTACCAGTTTGTTTCCATATAATGAGCTACCTTTGGCCAAGCTTCCTGATTGTATAAATAACCTTTGATTGCATTGAAACAGTATAGCTACTCCACAGTTGGCTGAGATGAACGCATGGCATGTCACCATTGTCTTCTCTGTTTTTTAAACTTCTCATGGGGCTTCAGCAATTGGAGAGGGTAACAATTAAGGCCCTTTGGTACATTTTTTTTAACCACTCTTCAATTTAGGTAAGTAGCATCAATTCGTTCCAGAATGCAGAGAAGAGCAACAAAGATGATTAGAGGCCTAGAGGCTAAAACTGATAAAAGAACGGTTGCTGGGATTGGGTATGTCTAGTTTAATGAAAAGAAGGACCAGGGGTGACATGATAGCAGCATTCCAACATCACAGGGGCTGCCAAAGAAGAAAGTTGAAGTCCACACATCTTCAAGGTTGAGAAAACACTGCCTTACAGTAAAGTGCTAGTCCCTTTGATGGCAATGAAAGGAAGAAGAGTGGAGGGATGGGAAGGGAATTACGTTCCATTTGGGTATGTCTACTTTAATGAAAGGAACAACTAGGGAAGACATGATTCCAGTGTTTGCAATATCTCAGAAGCTGCCACAAAAAAGAGGGAGTCAAGCTATTCTCCAAAGCACCTGAGGGCAGGACAAGAAGCAATGGGTGGAAACTAATCAAGGAGAGAAGCAACTTAGAACTGAGGAGGAATTTCCTGACAGTGAGAACAATTAATCAGTGGAACAGAAGTTGCCTGCAGAAGTTGTGAATGCCCCAACACTGGAAGTCTTTAAGAAGATGTTGAATAGCCATTTGTCTGAAATGGTATAAGGCAGTGGTTCTCAACCTGTGGGTCGGGACCCCTTTGGGGATCGAACGACCCTTTCTCACAGATTTTCGATGGTCTTAGGAACTGAGACACCAATTTTATGGTTGGGGGTCACCACAACATGTGGAACTGTATTAAAGGGTTGCGGCATTGGGAAGGTTGAGAACCACTGGTATAAGGTTTCGTGCTTAAGCAGGGGGTTGGACTAGAAGACCTCCAATGTCCCTTCCAACTATATTCTTACTCTACCTCTCCTCTCCTCCATTCAATCCCCCAAAATGTTTGGAGAAGCTGGCACATGCTTTTAACAACGTTTCACCTACATTCTGAGAAACTTGGCAAAACGTAATGCTTATTTAAATTCTGACACCCAGGCAGGGGTGAAATTCCGCAGGTTCTGACAGGTTCTGGAGAACTGGTAGCGGAAATTTTGAGTGGTTTGGAGAACCGGCAAATACCATCTCTGGCTGGCGCCAGGGTGCGGGAATGGAGATTTTGCAATATCTTTTCCCTGCCACGCCCACCAACCCACGCCCACAGAACCAGTAGTAAACAAAATGAATTTCACCACTGCAGCCCAGTTTGGTTGAAGGAGCAAACTACCTATTCAAAAGAACATGCTTGAACAGTACTAAGAGAAAAATTGGCGGCACGGGGGGGGGGGGGGACCCACAGTATTTTCTTCTACTCCTAAGCATTGGATAAGGTGGTCTTTTCTTTTTTTTTACCATGGCAACATCTGGGAGATCCTTGAACCTCCGTAAGTAGTCCTTGATTTACAACCATTCATTTTGTGAGCGTTCAAAGTTACAACAGCCCTTACAAAAGTGACTTACGACCGTTTTTCATACCTATGACCCTTGCAGCATCCCCCATGGTCACACGATCTAAATTCAGACGCAACTTGGCAACTGTCTCATATTTATGACGGGTTGCAGTGCCCCCGGGGTCACGTGATCCCCTTTTGCGACTGAGTGAATCTGTGGAGGCCAGACTCACTTTACAACTTTATTGCCAACGTAACACAACTACAGTGATTCGTTTAACAAGTGTGGCAAGAAAGGTCGTAAAAGGAGGCAAAACTCAACAACGTAGCAACAGAATTTTTTGGGCTCACTTGTGACCATAAGTCTTGAACTTTTCAGGAACCCCCAACGCTCCATTTTCCCACCCTTTTAATGCATGGCGTAGGTGCGGGCGGCCGCGGCAGTTCCATTTGGCTTTTTAATAAATGAAACGACTTGAGGTCAGATGTTTCCATCCTCTTTATTAAGAATAAAATTGCACACAAGGGAGTCATTTAAAAAAAAAGAGGAAGAACAAGAAGAAGAGGGGAAGGAAAGAGAAGAATCACCGTGAAGACAAGACCGATTGTTAGCGCTTTTGGATGGATCTCGGGAGAAGGGAGAAAGAAAGAGAGACTTGTGCCTGAGGTCAGAACTTCCAAATCCCTTTTCTGTGGGTTTTTCTTTTTTGATTGGTGAAAGAATATCAACTTTTTAAGAGATTCAAAGGGCCCCCAAACAAGGAGTTAGTGGCAAAAGACAGCGGGGGGTGGCCTTTGTAGAGAAGTAAGTAAGTAAGTAAGTAAGTAAGTAAGTAAGTAAGTAAGTAAGTAAGGAAGGAAGGAAGGAAGGAAGGAAGGAAGGAAGGAAGGAAGGAAGGAAGGAAGGTATCTCCCAAGGAATAGAAAACCATATGGATTACAGTCCGGAAATCTTGCCTTCTTGTCCAGTCATGTCCTGAAGCATGATAGGAGGGATTCCTCTTGTTTTTGGAATGGAAGGATGGCTGCTTAGGTGAGGGCCAAGGCGCACCATGAGTCTTGACGGGGGCCAACGCTTAGACCTGATGGTTGAGACATAGCAGATGGGAAGGTATAGTCTTCTGGCTCATACTTGAACTGGGGATGAGGCTCCTCCAGCCCGTTTTCAGAATGTCCTGGGCCCTGCAGGGGTCAGAAATAAAACAATCAGTTCATCACCATAAATAGGACCATTCTTAAGACCTCACTTGTTCTGGCTATTGTTACAGGGAGTCCTCGACTTACCGTCCTTCGTTTAGTGCCTGTTCGAAGTTACAACGGCACTGGGGAAAAAATGGGACTTACAACCCGTCCTTGCCGTTACAATCATGGCGTGACCACAAGTTATACGATCAAAATGCGGGCGCTTGCAGATGGCATGCATTTACAACGGTTGCAGCACGCTGGACGCTGGGGTCCAGGAATCCCCAGGTGTAGGAGTCAGCAACCTGCGGCTCTGGAGCCGCATGTGGCCCTTCCATCCCTCTGCTGCAGCTCCCTGTCGCCGGTCGGCTCCACAATTGATAGGGCTTTCGGTTAGGGCAGGAAGAGGAAAAAGGATGCCATGCTAGGAGGAGACTCTATGGTGGGGGAATCGGACTTCTGGTCGGGTCCGGAATTGAACGGGGGGGGGGGCTTCCGGTGGCTCTTTGAGTGTTTAAGGTTGCTGACCCCTGCCCATGTGTGATTTTCCTAATCAATGGTGGAAGCCAGATTCACTTAACGACTGCCTCATTCATATAACAATTGTAGTGATTCTCTTAACAACCGTGGCAAAAAAAAAAAAAAGTTGTACAATTAGACACGACCCAGTTCCCGCCTTGATTAGTTGCTTAGGCATCTCAGTTTTGTAGCAAACTGCTTTTGAAAAAAAAAAGTATATTTATCTAGATAGTTTTGATAGTTTTATCTCGATAGGAATCCACCTCAATTTACAACCATTCATTTATCCCAAAGATGCTTCCAGGCAACTGGACTTTCTTGTTTTTTCTTTGAAGAAGTTTCACTTCTCATCCAAGAAGCTTCTTCAGCTCTGACTGGATGGTGGAGATTTATGGGCAGGACTCCCTTAACAACTGCCTGGCTTAGCTATGGAAGTTCCAGCCCCAAACGTGATTGTAAGTCGAGGACCGATTATGTCGATGTGAGGACCCTGCTGATTCTACTGACCTGGGAAGTTGACACTATTGCTAGTCCCGGATATTGTGGTGAAATGGCTGGTTCGGTTTTTAAAGTGACGGTGCTCTCTGAGGTTGTAAGTGAGGAAGGAGAGCTGGTGGTGGAAGTTGTGGAGCCTGAGAATGATAGAAAAATATCTGTTAGAATCCATCTATCACCTATTATCATCATCAATCCATCAATCTCTCAATTATCTATCAATATATCATCTATCTATCAATATCAATCCATCAATCAATCATCTATCAATCATCTATCTATCTATCAATCATCTATCAATCATCTATCTATCTATCAATCTATCAATCTATCAATCTATTTATCTATCATCTACCTACCTACCTACCTGTCTATTTATCTATCAATCATTATCTATCAATCATTATCTATCTATCTATCTATCTATCTATCTATCTATCTATCTATCTATCTATCTATCTATATCTGTCTGTCCATCTCTGTCCATCTATCGGCATCATCCATCCATCCATCCATCCATCCATCCATCACCTATCATATATATATCAATATCAATCCATCAATCAATCATCTATCAATCATCTAGCTATCATCTATCTCTCTATCTCTCCATCTCTCCATCTCTCCATCTCTCTCTCTCTCTCTCTCTCTCTCTCTCATCTATCTATGTAAATCTGTCTGTGTCTGTCTGTCTATCTGCATCATCTATCTATCTATCATCTATCTATCTATATCAATCCATCA
Organism: Natrix helvetica; assembly: GCF_964273705.1. Lineage (NCBI taxonomy): Eukaryota > Metazoa > Chordata > Lepidosauria > Squamata > Natricidae > Natrix > Natrix helvetica. The sequence continues at coordinate 167,764,724 of NC_138549.1, forward strand.
ATCTATCATCTATCAATCATCTATCTATATCTATCCATCTCAATCCATCAATCTATCATCAATCTATCATCAATCTATCATCAATCTATCATCAATCTATCATCAATCTATCATCAATCTATCATCAATCTATCAATCTATCATCAATCTATCAATCTATCAATCTATCAATCTATCAATATCAATCTATCTATATCAATCCATCAATCAATCATCTATCAATCATCTATCTATCAATCTATCTATCTATTTATCATCTATCTATCTATCTATCTATCTATCTATCTATCTAATCAATCCATCAATCAATCATCAATCAATCATCTATCAATCATCTATCTATCTATCTATCTATCTATCTATCTATCTATCCTCTCTCTCTCTTTCACCATGATGCAGCTCCAGCCATTAACCATTCACAATCATTTTGTACTGTCATTCATTAGTATTTCTATCTACTTCAAACGTTTTCACTGCCCTATACTACGCAAATAGTTCTCGACTTCAAACCATTTGCTTAGGGACCGCTTGAAGTTACGGCACTGAAAAATGGACTTACGACCATTTTTCACACTTATGGCCATTGCAGCATCCCTGTGTTCACGTGATCAAAATTTAGATGCTTAGTAACCGATTCATATTTATGACGGTTTGCAATGTCCCGGGATCACGTGATCCCCTTTTGCGACTTTCTGACAAGCAAAGTCAATGGGGAAGCCATATTCACCGAACTACTTTGTTATTAATTTACCCACTGCACTGATTCACTTAACAACGGTGGCAAGAATAGTTGTTAAAATGGGGCAAAATTCATTTAACAGGTGCCTCATTTAGCAACATAAATTTTGGGCTCCGTTGTGGTCGTAAGTCGAGGGCTACCTGTATGATGCTGAAGGCCCAGTGCCATTCCATCTGTTTGTCTGCAGGTTAGGATTCTAACTTAACTTTCCATTAGTTGATTCTAATGCAGTTCCTGTCCCATTTCTATTTTTTAAAATCAATTTATTAGCACTCCCAAGGGAGCTCTCCGCAAGGTCAAGAAAATAAGCATTAAAACCAGAAATCCTATAGTAAGAGGGAAATTATCTCAAGATCCTGTCAGTGAACAACAATACGATTAAAAAACAGAGTTTTAAATCACTCTTTTGACACCTTGAGAAGGCACTGTTAGCATTGTAGGGGGAAGCCCAAAGTTTTCACAAATAAAAAAAGAAAACTTAAATAAATCTTGAATAACTTAATGTGAGTTAGTGCACTCAGTGGCCATGAAATACCAGGAATGTTTACAAATTGCTGGATAGGAAAACATTTCAAAATTGGTGGGAGTTGAACTGAAAATACAGGAAGAGGTAGTAGAAATCTCCGAAAATTGTCTGTCCTATAACAGTTTGTTTGGATTTTCTTCTGCATTTATTTACAGTCTTGCTGCCAAAGCACTCAAGAAGGCTTACAGTTCAAAATGACTGAAATCAATCTTTAACCATCATTTTTTGTTAGAGCGGGCAAAATCACGGGAAGCTATCCGTCTTGGATTGTAATGCTTCAGGCCAAGAATTTGGATAGGGCAAGAGTGAAAATAAAATACAACTCCCACTTGTCCAGAGCTGCAAAATAATGTAGTTCACGAATTATCCCTTGCTTACACGTAGTTTGTTGAAGTAACTATTAGCTGGGCACATCTATAACAACCAGGATGCAAACTAAGATCTGCAAGCCAGAATGGATGCATTCACACAATACACCAAGCCTGCATTTCCCAATGGGACTCTTGCTCTAGGCATTGGGATGGCATATATTGTTATAGTATTCCAACCTATCTTGGTGAGTCTAAGCTAGAGATGGCTAAGCTAAGCTAAATAAAATCAACCAAACGACATTATCCGTTAGAACCCTGTTTGAATTCAGCCAAACAATAACTTCTTCCTTTCTGCTCTCTTTCTGGAGAATTGAACAGCAATAGCAAACTTAGATTTATATACCGCTTCACTGTGCTTTACAGCCCTCTCTAAGTGGTTGACAGAATCAGACTTTTGCCTCCAACAATCTGGTTACTCATTTTGCCGACCTTGGAAGGATGGACGGCTGAGTCAATCTGGAGAAGCCTGTCAGGATCGAACTGCTGCCAGTTGGCAGAATTAGCTCGCAGTGCTGCATTCTAACCACTCTGCCATCACGGCCCCTTATAGGGATGGGTTCTGGCAGTCACTATTGCCGATTTGCTCCTGGGCGTGCCGCCCCACATGCTCAGTAGAATTAAAATTGTTCTGTGCATGTGCAAAAGCAAAAAAACAAGATGGCACCTGGAGAACCGGTTCAGGGGTGTGGCAAACCACTACTGGTTTGGCCAAACTGGTCAGAACCGGTAGGAACCCACCACTGGACTCCTACAAACTACAAATCTTTTGGGACTTCAAGATGTCTTCTACTGTAGCGGCCCCCAACCTTTTGAACACCAAGGACTGGTTCTGTGGTGAGAGGTTTTTTCCCCCAAAAAAAGGGGTTGGGGACATTTACTGATGCATTAACAAAACAGAATAATAATGAAATACTTACTGTTTGCTGAGGATTTGCTTTTATTGACATTTTTAGGTTTCCGTTTTCTGGTCTGGATGCTTTCCTTTTTCATCGCCAGAGGTCTTGCCACCTTGATATTAAAAAAGAGAGAGAGCACAAACCGCGTCAATACTGGTTTGCATTTGTGCTCTGGATGACTTCCACGCATTCTTTTCTGCATGTGGTCCTGGTATTTGCACACAAATATGTATGACGTCCTTGCCCTTCACTGCAAACTGTTTCCCTCAATGGCCGTCCTTGGCTAGTAAGTGAGCGAGGCACAATATTTGGAACACTTTCTGAACCATGTATTATCAGAAACTGGCTCCCGAGCTCTGTTTTAGGCTGGGATGGCCTCCTGTAACTTTACTCCCAAGTCGGCCCTTGTTCCTTAGCTGTTCATTTTTCCTGGCAGCTCTGTGCATGTGGACACTGGGAACAGGCTCCAGCTGTTCTTCTGCCCCACTGATTTCTGACTCCGAAGGCAGCTGATAACTGGCATACGGCTCTGTCCCCCTCTCTGCCTCCGACACAGAGCCCTCCTCAGAGCCTTCCTCAGACTCCAGGACTGGCCCATGTTCCTCCCCAACCTCCTCACTGTCTGAGTCTGCCATCAGCTCTGCTGCCCGCTGGTGGGCCACAACAACGGGGTTGCAAAGAGTCAGATGTGACTTACAACTGAACAACAACAAAATCCGAGCAACTATTTCTGAATGATCATTGCTAACAACAATCGATGCATCAAAGTATTAAAATGTAAGAAATACATCAAGCTATGCTCTCCTCTTACCCCGTGGAGTTTCATGTATAAGCCACAGGCGTTGCACACCGGCTCCCCTTCTGCGTTCCGTCTCCAAAGGGTTGTGTTGGTTGTGTGACAGTTAGTGCAGCAAAGACCAGCTCGACGGGTTGAAGACTGCCAAGTAAAAAGAGGAGAAATAGTCTTCAGAACAGAAGCACTGTTTTTGGAAGGCGGGAGAGCTAAGAAAAAAAAAAGTACTAGGAAGCATCAGTTTGGAGGCAATCAAAATTAAAACCATTTCCCGAAACATGAAAAGCCTAATTCCACATTAAAGACAACAAAATTTATTGGAAGCAATAACAGTCTGCTGAGATCATGCCTTTTTGCAGTGTGCATGGTATTTTTTGGTTTTTTTTTAAAGGGTTTTGACATACTCTGGTAATATCCCTTTAAATCCTCTTCCCCGAATTTAAATGGACTTTTGCCAGGGGGAAATCTTTCACAGAGCACCAGAGGAGAAGCTGAGCCACAAATTTAGCACTGTGTGTTTTCTTTCTCTTTCTTTCTCTTTTTCCCCTTTTCTCTTTTCCCCTCTCTCTTCATATTTCCATATTTCTAAATCAGAGCCATTTCTTACAGTCCATTACTCCTTCATATATCATATATCATATATCATATATCATATATCATATATCATATATCACATATCACATATCACATATCATATATCACATATCACATATCACATATCACATATCTTAATCATAAATCATAAATCTCCATCAATCAATCAATCTATCTATCATCTATCTATCTATCTATCTATCTATCTATCTATCTATCTATCTATCATCTATCTATCTATCATCTATCTATCTATCATCTATCTATCTATCATCTATCTCTTCTATCCATCCATCCATCCATCCACCCATCATCATTGCTGCCTGCCTGCCTATCCATCCATCCATCTGTCTGTCTGTCTGTCTGTCTACAATGTGAATGCAACACCCATCAACCCTCACCGTTGGTCGCCTCAACAGGATCTATTCTATGACAATTCGCTGCAGCCAACTCGCCATGGGCCAACTGATTGCAAGACAAGAGTTACACTAATATCAAAGAAATGGCAGAACAGAATGATTAAGAAAGGATGCCAAAGGAAGGACAGAATGAAATCTGTAATGATGAAAATGGAAATGTTTTAAAATTTATTTTAAATAATTCAGTTGAATGGTTAAATTGTCACATGGTGACTTGTTGCACAGCAAGTTGGCTGGAATGAGTTGACCACAGCGAGGTGTCCCATTCCGACCCCAACAAGAGGATTCTGGGAATTGTAGTTCAGCAACCGTTGGAAGGCTCTCATTTTCCCGTTCTTTTCTAGCCTGACCTCTTCTTGACATGCTGCTAACTGTTGAGGGACAATTTTTGGGTGGTGGGGGAGGATCTCCAGAACACAAAAACTAGATCACAGTCTGACCCAGTCTTGCTTCAGTTCTCACTTCAGGTGCTTCAAGAATACCTCGCAACCTTTGCGAGAGAAAGTTTCTGGCCTGTGAGGATCATAATTCCAGCTGCTTTGGAAATTATGTACGCGCCGGAGAATTTCATATCTGTTTACTTTACTATTAAAAACTTGGGACCGCGGATGATGGATTAAGTGAAAGAAGCAGGAACTCGAATGCCCGGCTCGGCAAACTTCATAGCGCTGATCAGCATTAGTATAAAATGGATGGCGTGACAAGGCAGAGAAGACGTTTCAACGTTTAGCTTTTGCAAAAACAGTTCTTAAAGGAGAAAAGTGCAGTCATGCTGGAAGCTAACTTTGGAGTCTCTTTCTTGGCATTCCAATAGATTTGTGGTCAGCTGTTCCTTCTACCCTGGGGGTGTCAAACTCAAGGCCCAGGGGTTGGATCTAGCCCATGGCGTGCTTAGACCTGACCCACGGGGGCCACCCTGGAAATAGTGAAGGACCAGCCCGCAGTGTCTCTGCAAGTGAAAACGGAGCTCGGGGGGAGGGGGCTGCGTGTGGCTCTCCCGAGCTCTGCTTTCGTTGGCAGAGGGTCGCAGGAGGCCATCATAACCAAAAAGGGAGCGTGGGAGCCTGTTTTTGCTGACCAAGCGCTCAGGTCACCACAGGCGCCCCCCCCCAACGCGGGTGACGTCAAGCTGGCCATGCCCACCATGCCTCCCTTCCCCAAGGTCAAACACAACCCGGATGCGGGTTTCATTGACCAAACTCAATGAAATCGAGTTTGACACCCCTGTTCTACCCCGACTTCCAAGAACAATAAAGAGGCATCTGACCTTTTAAAAAGGAGCAGAGTATTCCCCAATGGCCTTTTGGTGGTTTCAAATACCGTATTTTCTGGAGTATAAGATGCACCTTTTTCCCTCAAAAAAGAGGGTGAAAATCTGGGTGCATCTTATACACTGAATTCAGCATTGTTTGCCTCCCGAAACCCGGCCCCCTTTGCAAAAATGGCCATGCATAGCCTTTACGAGGCTTCCAGAGTGCTCCTGGGGGCTGGGGAGGGCAAAAATGAGCCAAAAAATAGGCCATTTTTGGCTCATTTTTGCCCCCCCCCCAAGCACTCTATAAACCTCCTAAAGGCTATGCATACCCTTTTTTTTTTTGACAAAAATAGGCCCATTGTTCTGAAAAAGTGCCATTTTTGGCTCATTCTTGCCCCCCCCCCAGCCTCCAGAAGCACTCTACAATCCTCCTAAAGGATATTCATGCCCCCCCTTTTTTTTACAAAAAACAGGTCCATTTTCACGAAAAACGGGTCGTTTTTGGGAGGTCTGCAGTGATCCCCTTTCCATCAAGCAGAGTCCACAGGGAAGCTGGTTTCCCTTAACGACCGTGCTACTAACTTAACAATGTTGTGATTCGCTTAATAATTGTGGCAAGTACTGTAGGAAGTTGGCACCCACCCCTCTCCTAGGAAAATGAGATATTTTGGGAAATATTAAAAGGATAGAATATTTCCACTAAAAGGGAGGCAGAAATTCAACCCCTCCCCCTTTGTCAATGGGCCATTAAGGCCTGGGTCAGTCTATTCTACATAACAAAGATCTACCTCCTTCAGGCAGAGCCATAGTAGGAGTACTGTAGGAAATTGGCACTCACCCCTCTCCTATGAGATATTTGGGGAAATATTAAAAGAATATTTCCCCTAAAAGGGGAGCAGAAACTCATCCCCCCACCTTTGTCAATGGGCCATTAAGGCCTGGGCCAGTCTATTCTACATAACAAAGTTCTACCTCCTTCTGGCAGAGCCATAATAGGAACCCCAAAGCCTCTTCATTACATCATCACCCAACAAGGCTCGACCAAGCCTGGGACACAGACCACTTACAAAGTTTCCCCTGCATGGCCCCATGGGAGCCTGACAACCAATCAGAATCCAAGCTCAAATTCAAAAGCCCAGAGAGGGCATAAAACCCAGGGCACTCTCAGCTTCTCTTCCCTTTTTGTGCCCAAGACCTCAAACCACGTGATCCTGTCCATCCTTAAAGCCATCTTTCCAAGCAACTTCCATGAATCCAGTGTCTTTCCCCCCACTTGGAACTGAACCCAGAAGGATATTCCTTCCAACAATACAATCCTAAAACAGGGCAGGATTCCCTTAAGAACCGTCTCGTTTGGCAGTAGACATGTTGGACTCCCTTGCGGCCATACGCAAAACATTACCTGCAGGTTACACAGCCCTTCAAGGAAAGAAGACTGCTCTTCGTATAAAGCGGTCTTGAGTAACACGTTCCTTTATTTTGACATTTGGCAACACAAGTGAAATGAAAAAAAGGGGGAGGGGGGGAATCTGTTTGGCTAACCAAATCATCCCAACGCTTTTTCAGAACAGAGAGTGAATTTCTCTTCCTTCTTACTCCAACCGCCTTTGCAAAAGGGTTGACCTTGCTTGAAGTCGCTGATTTTCAATGCTGGGCCAACCCGGTTTGTTTATACAAAACCAGACTCTTGAGTCCTTCAGCAGAAAGCTAATTGCCAACTACCTAAAGCAGCTGATAAACTCTCTCTGCATTGTGAGTTTCCAATTGTATTTATCCAAAACACGCCCAGAAGTTTCACCCGCTCTTTTACTAAAGCCCGTGGACTTTTCTGGCGAAGCCTTGCTCCAGAGTTGTTGTTGTTGTTAGCTTTTCCCCTTTGTGGTTTATTGCAAGAAAAGTAGAAAGGAAAATAAACCCAGAGAACAGAGATCCAAGAAACGGATTCAAAACAATAACATCCTAACCCCAAATACGAATAGAAATGCAGCTCGTGTTGTTAAGGTTTTTCTTGATTAAATAAAATCATCGCTTGCATAGCTCTGACGCCGGCAATGGAAACACTGAGATTTCTCCTTTAAAAAAAAAAAAAAAGGTTTTATCTGCTCAGCGTTTATCTACTAAAGCCCAGCTGCGGGGAGGCACAGATTGGGTTTTATCCTGTAGGTCTGTACAATTCCTCCTCCCTACTTCTACTACAAAACATACTCCCCGCCCCGCCCCCCCAATCCAGTTGCTTTCAGTTCTACGCACTTCAAAGGCCAAAGAGGACATTATCAAGACTCTGGAAAGTTCAGTGTTTTTAAATTTCAAGTATGGAGTCTCAAGGACGAGGGAATATTTTGGAGGCCCATGTGGTAGGATCTATTCTCTAAACAACTGAAAGAGGGGGGGGGAGAGAAAGGCTACAATCTTGAATATTGGTGAATTAACCTTGGAAGACGTGTACACACACACAGACAGACACACACACAAAGAGACAGAGAGACACAGAGAGGGAGACAGAGACACACACAGAGAGAGAGGGAGACAGAGAGGGAGACAGAGAGAGGGGAGAGAGACACAGAGAGACAGAGACACACAGAGAGAGGGAGAGAGGGAGACAAAGAGAGGAGAGAGACACACAGAGAGAGAGAGAGAGAGAGGGAGACAGAGAGGAGATACACAGAGAGACAGAGAGGAGAGAGAGAGAGACACATACAGAGAGACACACACAGAGAGACAGAGGAGAGAGACACAGAGACACACAGAGAGGCATACACAGAGAGAGACAGAGAGAGGGAGACACAGAGAGACAGAGAGAGGGAGACAGAGACACACACAGAGACAGACAGACAGAGAGAGAGGCAGAGAGGAGAGAGACAGAGAGGGAGACAGAGAGAGGGGAGAGAGACACAGAGAGACAGAGACACACAGAGAGAGGGAGAGAGGGAGACAAAGAGAGGAGACACAGAGAGAGAGACAGAGAGAGGGAGACAGAGAGGAGATACACAGAGAGACAGAGAGGAGAGAGACACACACATACAGAGAGACACACACAGAGAGACAGATAGAGGAGAGAGAGCACAGAGACACACAGAGAGGCATACACAGAGAGAGACAGAGAGAGGGAGACAGAGAGAGACATACACACAGAGAGAGAGGGAGACAGAGAGAGGAGGGAGAGACACAGAGAGAGAGACACAGAAAGGAAGACAGAGGAGAGACAGAGAGAGAGAGAGAGAGGAGAGAGAGACACACAGAGAGACAGAGAGAGAGACACAGAGAGAGAGAGACAGAGAGAGAGACAGAGAGAGAGACAGAGAGACACACACAGAGAGACAGAGAGTGCAAAAACTTTATTTTAAAATTTGCCTCTTATAAGATGGTGCGTCTTATACTCCGAAAAATACGGCATGTTGTAGACACAATCCTTTCAACAGTTCCATTCCATTCCTTCCATTCCCCACCATCCAGTCAGAGGTGAAAAAGCTTCGTGGATGAGAAGCAAAATGTCTTCAAAAAAAAAAATGCACCTTTGGCACAACCGTGACCTGAATGACTGAGAATCTCCACAGACCTGTTAGAGATACTATCCGTAAGTGCGGAGGGTCCTGTAAACATGACTGGAAAAGCAACTTTGCAACCCATGAGTCAGTCTTACCAGTCGTTTCTGTGGCTTGATGAGAGGTCTGTTGATCCCGTTCATTTTGTGATAGAGGCCACAGGCATTGCAGAGATAATGCCCTGTGCCATCTTTCCTCCATAAGGGGGTGGACATGGCCCCACAGTTCACACACTCGCGGCCGTCCCCGGAGAATTCCTCCACGAACTCTGAAATGAGGCAGGGGGGAAAAAGAATTGTGAGAACTGAAGTTTGGGTAGCATCATCTCAGCCCTTCAGGGAAGACCCAGCTAGGAAGCCAAGATTATGAATGCAGTTAGAATGCCGAGGGTGAGAACAATGAATCAGTGGAACGACTTGCCTCCAGAAGTTGTGAATGCTCCAACACGGGAAGCTTTTAAGAAGAGATTGGGCTACCCTTTGTCTGGAATGGTGTAGGGTTTCGTACCTGAGCAGGGGGTTGGACTAGAAGACCTCCAAGGTCCCTTCCGACTCTGTCTGCTCTGCTCTACCTCTATATTGCAAAGGTCAGCAAGAGGGTTGAGAAAATATCTACAAACCCCTCACATCCTGGACATAAACCGCTTCAACTTCTTCCCTCAGGATGCTGCTATAGGATCGCATGCCAGAACAACCGGACACAGAAATGGTTTTTCCCCTTCATGCCATCACTCTGCTGTTTTTAAGAAGACATTGGGCTACCATTTGTCTAAAATGGCATAGGTTTTCCTGCTTGAACAGGGGGTTGGACTAGAAGACCTCCAAGGTCCCTTCCGACTCTGCTATTCTGTTAATGCTAATACAGTCCTTGACTTACAACACTTCTTCTAGTGACCATTCAGAGTTACGACAACACTGAAACAAATGACTTATGACTGTTTTTCCACACTTTACGACCGTTACAGCATCCCCATGGTCATGAAATCAAAATTCTGACGCTTGGCAACTGCTTCATCTTTGTGACGGTTGCAGTGTTCCCGGGGTTCATGTGATCCCTTTTTTTGCAATCTTCTAACAAGCAAAGTCCATGGGGAAACGAGATTCACTTAACAACCGTGTCACTCACTTAACGTGTCACTAACTTAACAACAACAGTGATCTGCCTAACGGCTGTGGCAACAAAAGATTGTAAAATGGGGTCAATGTTTACTTAGCAAATGTCTCATTTAACAACAGAAAATTTTGGCCTCAATTGTGGTCATAGGCTGAGAAGTATCTCCACTATTTTCATTATAAGGTTACAATAACTGTATTTTGCAAAGCTGGATGTTTTTTATTCTCATATCTTTTATCTTTGTGAGAAAAAGGGGGGGGGGGATGTCCAAGACTTTTCCACAAGTTACTATTCTATCCAGGAATCAGTTTTCTGTTATCTGACAATTGCTTTGGTTACAACTCTTCTTTCTGTTCCTCAAGATTATTCCTTCCACCCATTACACATCAAGATACACAATCTAACAGCTGTAATCTCACAGCTGTACCAGTGCTCCACTGATCCTATCCATCAGTGGATCACAATATATGCATCCATCTGATGGACTCAAAGGAGGAGAAAGGGATTTCAGCATTTCAACCTCAGAGGATATTCTGTGGTAGGTCTCATACTGTCCCTCTAGGAAAACCGGGACATTAAATGAGAGATGGCCGGAGTCCCCTACGTGAAAAGGTTTTGAGCCCTCTAAGGCAGCCTCAAAAATAGATTTTTAGCACCTTACAATTGGTGTGGAACTGACAAATCGGTCTCATTTGTAACCTGCATCTGCATAACCCAGGGGTGTCCAAACTTGGGAACTTTAAGACTTGTGGACTTCAACTCCCAGAATTCCCCAGCCAGCATGAATTCTGGGAGTTGAAGTCCACAAGTCTTAAAATTCCCAAGTTTGGACACCCCTGGCATAACCAATCTGATTTCCCTTCCTGGATCCGAATTTAAATCCTATATCCATGTAGCCCAGCGTTTCTATGGCAACTTGAAAATGGATGAACTACAACACCCAGAATTCCCTAGCCAGCCAGGTCCACTCATCTTCAAGTTGCCAAGGTGGGATAAATGATAAATGATAAATACTCAACTAACCACTCTATGCACCTGTTGAAGTGAGTCTCGGCTCACAAAAGCATCTGTCTTCCATTTTCCGGCGTGAGCATGTGCCCCAGCCAGCTAATAGTCCCAACTGCATGCGCACCAGAAATCGGAAGACTAGCTGGCCGACATGCATGTGCATGCTGGAAACCAGAAGGTCCATTTTCTGACGCATGCGAATGCGTGTCGGCCAGCTAGTCTTCCGGTTTCTGGTGCGCATGCAGGTGGGACAATTAGCTGGCTGGGGCGCATGCTCACGCCGGAAAATGGAAGACAGATGCCGAGCAACTGGAGCATCGCGGAGGCCCGCGGATGTGTCGCAAGAGGTAAGGATGCATGCGTGCGCTGCACGCATTCATGTAGTGGACGCTAGGCCCTGTTGCAACTGTACCGGTTGCAACGGGATCCGGAACCCACCACAGGCCGGTGCATGCACAGAAGGTGTGCACATGCGCGATGAACTAGTGGTAAAAATAAGTGAAACCCATCACTGATCCAAATGTAAATCATTATGGATCTGAGCATCCAAAAGGTCATTATGGATCTGAGGAGACATACTATTTGATTAGCTATCAAACCTTTGTTTTTTTAAGTGCTGCTAAGCTGGAAGATTTTGGCAGAGAAGAATCCGGTAGAAAGGAAAAAGAAAGAAAGAAAAACTTGTTTATATCTGAAGGAGGAAGGATTTTGGTCACTGGCAAGGAAAGAGACAAATAGGGAGGGACTAGAAACTGAAATGTTTTCCCCTGTTGCACGCAACGGTTAGGTTCTCGCTTTGGAACATGGAGACACAATGCAAAGGTTAATGATTACGAAGCCTCCTTTGCAAATTCAGTCCTCGCAGGGCCTAAAGCTGCGTGTGACATGTACACTTGGCACACACTCACAAGGGTGCAGAAGGAAAGGTTCACAGTTATAGAGGACAAAAGGACAAGCCGGAATTGTTTCCTTCCAAGATGTCTGGGCTCGTGGTTTTGTAGCAAATTGGGTTATATGTG